>NC_046975.1:13397493-13494993 GCF_009769545.1 Cyclopterus lumpus
ACACACACACACACACACAGATACACGCGCGCGCGCACACACACACGCACACACACACACACTGCTGGATGCCAAGAGAGGAGAGTGACGAAATGACTTAATAAGCACTCACGCCAGCTAATGGGAGCGTGGGTGATGGAGAAAGGGCTCAAATGAGAGAAATAACAGAGGCATAAAAGAAAGAGGAGAGGGAAGAGAGGTAAGGAGATGAGGTTGCCAGGAGCAGCAGATTGTGGAGGTGCCATGTGAGTGTGACGGGGGAAATTAGAAGTAAAGATAAGGAGAAACACGTGGAACAGGAGTGGGAGGGAGAAAAAGGGACTCAACAAGGAGAGGAGAAAGCAGCAGAATAAAATGGAAGAGAAAAAACGTGAGAAACAGTGGGGAGAAAACAAAAAGAGGTTGATGGGAGGAAGCCGAGAGCACAACGAAAGCTAGATACGAGAGGGAAGCGGAGGAGTGACAGACAGAGAAGGAGGGGAGACAGAGAGATGATTCAGACAACATTGCTGCAGGCAGCAGCCTAAGTGAGGAGTTTAGAGATACGGGGGCGGAAAAAGAAATGAAGATTTCACCGGGGAGGAGAGAAAAATGCCAGGTGAGAATGAGATTAGTTGTCAGAGGTCACCACGAAAGATGGGAAGGAAAACAGCTAGCCCGCCAGACGAAAACAGGCAAACAAAACAACAAGTGGGAGAAGAGTATAGACAAAGAGAGGCTGTCGGGGCAAAAAGACCACTTGACAGAAAATAAAGCAAGTTGAGAGCGCAACAAGCAGCTTTGTTGAAAACAGACAAGCAGGCATGAAAATATTCAGCACGGCACAAACACATTTTTTTCCTTCTTCTCCAGAGCACGGTGATGAGCTCGTGCTCAGAGGATCAATCATTGTAGGAATCTAATCTCACAATATTACAGCCGTGCACCGTCTCCCTTTCGGTGTCACTGTCGGTGTCACAATCCCGGATAATAAGTTATCTGCAAACCCACAGAATGGGCGGCTGCACACGTACAAACCCTGCTGCACTAATCCTGCACACTGCCAACATGTTAGAGCAAGAGAGGGAGAGAGATGCTGGAGCACCACGACACAACACCAGAATTACAAACACCACATCCCATTCTTTTATGTTTTCGCAGGGCATTTGCGGAGGTGAATAGGCTCAGCTTTCATTTGCAGGATGAGTCAAGATTTCGCAGGTTTGCACAATGTGAGGGCATCTACAATCACCTCATTATTCAAGATAGCAATACATTTACGCCTCGGCTTTTTATCACCAATGGGGAAAAGGTGTTTGTTTTATGCTTGTGGAGAACAAAAACAAGATGTTTCAAGATATGAAACGAGCCATATGCCCTCACTAAAAACATCCTGTATGGTCTAATTTGCACAGACAGACCAATAATAGCCAGCCTCAACAAAAACGTTTAAATGACTGCATACAATTAATAGGGCATATTTTCACTCTAGCACTGGTCTCTGGCTCAGTGTGCCAATTTGTGCAGTTGGATTTCCTTAGATTTATGTAAATGAGGTCTACAGGCTTTTACTAGAATGATTAAGGACGGAGTAAAACATTGCTCACAGGCAACAGGTCTTCATAAAGAAAACATACACACAGTTTATTTGTACCCGTCTCAGCCTCTTTCACATGGCCTTGACTTACTTAGGAATATCTCAATCCCCCCTAAACCCTTCCCCCCACCCTAAATTTGACATCTATCGTTGCCATGGCTACCGTGCTTCCAAGGTAACAGCAAGACAGAAAAGCTGTGTGTGAGCAGAGTGACAAATACCTTTGACGTGTGTGCGTCACACAGCCAGATAGATAGAGCAACATACACATCACACAACCACACACACGCATGCTGACTCAAAGACGATCAAAGAAGCTGTCTCTCCCTCACCTCCCTCGGTTTGCGCTGCGAACACACACACACATACACACACACACACACACACACACACACACGTACACACACACACACACACAAACTGTCAGACTAAAACTTTGTTGCAGAATGAAAAGATGCTCTTTTTCCACTTGTTTCTTGCTTTCACACACACACACACACGCACACACACACCAAAAACATATGCCCTCTTTCTTTTACTGCATCTTAACTGAAATACAAGCAGTTATGAATCGTTGTTGTGCAGCACGCGTACGTGCGCTGTATATTTGTGAGTGTGTGTTAGTGTATGTGTGTGTTTGGAAGGTACAGTAAAACACATTGTCAAAAGTTTCACTGTCCATATGTGTGCATGCATTGTATTTATGTATGTTTATATGCACATGTGTGAGTGTGTGTGTGTGTGTGTGTGTATTCCCTCACCCCTGGACAGCCTCCTGGTCTTGGTCTGCATGGTCAGCGTACCCACAACAGCCCCCATGTTTGCTGTCGTCGTCGTGGAAACAAGCCCGTCTGTCTGCTGAGGTCTGTATTTCTTTTGTCACGTGTTTGGACGGTTAGAACGCACACACACACTCCCTCGCCCTCTTTCCTCTTCTCATCCTCTTCTCCCTCCCTCTCTTCTTCTCTCAATGGCTGCTCTCGGCAGAAACCCCTCTCTCTATCATCCCTCCTTTCACGCTTTCTCACCCCATCTCACGGCGCTCCTCCTCTCTTTGGTGCTGCTCTCTCTCTCCTTTTTCTCCCCTCGATCTCCCACTCTCTCTCCCTCCCTTCGATACCGTTGTTTTATTTTTTTATTAGGGTTGTAGCATCTCTCTCTCTCTCTCTCTCTCTCTCTCTCTCTCGCTCTCTCTCTCTCTCACACACCCACATACATCCGCAAGCCAGGAGCCAAGCAGAGCATCAGTGATTCAGTATGAAATCGCCAGGATGTTGATTCACTAGATTATAAATGAATATGAGTGTACCCATTGATTTGTAAATGATAACACTCTGGGAAAAAAACAAAAACCTGCCACGTTACATTTCACACATCTGTTGCCCTGTTGTATCATATGCAAATAGATACAGCCTGAAGTATTGATTTGAGAGGTAAATATGAATTATGTAGTGAAGAGAAACATTACGGTTTGTTCATGAAAAGACCACCTCAATCCATCTACACCTCCATTCACCCCATCCATCATTCCTGGTCATCCATCCATAATACCCCCACATACACCTGAACAGGGGATGGATAAAGGGGCGGAGAGAGTGTGTGAGTTGTGGCAGATTGACTCCCAGGGCAGGAAGGAAGGAAGGAAGGAAGAGAGACAGCAGGCAGCAAGAGAGCAGAACAGAGGGAAAAGGCTTAAAGTCAAGAATGTAAAAAGAGTGAGAGATTAAAGGCAGGAAAAGGCAAGGGATGAGAAAAATGAGATGTTTAATAGGGTAGAAATAGAGGGATCATGACAACTGTCAGATAATACTGCAGGAGTGCACACTCTTGCCTGTCAGGGGTACACACACACACACACACACACACACACACACACACATATACACACTCACACACACCAATGAAATCTCATTTGAATTAAAGCCTGATCGATACAAACAAGGTATACGGTCTGAATTGATGGCAGTAATTCTAAGAAATGTACAGATGACAAACAATGTGCACTGTGCTCGTACAACTGGAGAACACCTCACATACAAGACATTTATCAAGGATACAGTGGTGGTAGAAATACTCAGATTGTATTACTTTTAAGTGAAAGTAGCAAACTGTCATTATGTGCTCAAGCAGCAGAATCTAATGAAAAAGAAAAAGTGGAGTGGTCCATCAATGTTATAGTGCAATTATACATTGTATCAGGTACACCAATACAATTTAATGCAATCCAATACAAATGTCTACTTTTATGAAAATCATTCAGTAAATGGTTAGTGGTGTGTTGTGTTGGACTGCATAATAATCAGAGTGGATTCTAATATTTGGCCCCCCTCATGTGTAAACAGGGACACTAAGAATAATAAACACCTCTCAATATAATGAAGTCCAGTATATCACCACCGTTAACTATGATCTCAATAATAAACTGTCAACAAAACTGAACATTATTAAGGTAAATCAATGGCATGAGTTAAATTGCAATAGATTGTACAGGATACATTGCCACTGACGTAATTATATTATAGGACTATAACTCTTTACCGGGATAGAAGCTGGTTTCTATTGGCACATTTTAACTTCTTCATATGTTGTTTGGTCTAAGTTTGAAATGGGCTTTAACAACTATAGTTGGGAAATAAATGTAATGAAGAGAGCACTAAATACTGGCTCTAAATACTGCGTTCAGATAATAATATCAACACTTAACAGGAATAGCTGGATGCTCGGATCTCATCCATTCATGATACCCTCCATTTAAACGTGTCATTGTCAACTATGATCAAAGTTAATTTGCTTAAAGGGTGAAAACATTTCAAATCTCAATAGATTTGAAATTGCTTCTGCATATGATGATTAGTCAGTTTTCAGCAGTCGATTTGGAGAAAAGACACGCTGTCCTGTTATATCAATCCAGCCATCCATAATAATGCTTCTGCAAGTGTGGCAACTGCTTCGAATATAGGCCACATGTTGTCTCATGATCGTGAATAATGAGCAAGGCGTGATTGTTTTAGCCATATGGGAAGATTTAGTTTGGTGACGAAAAAAAAAATCTGCAATCTGCTTCTGTGAAAAGCCATGAATGCTCAGATGTGTGGGGTAACAGCAAGAGAGACAGAATGGACCACAGTGGGGAGTAATGCTTTCACCCTGCCTACACACACACACAAACACACTCACACTTACATACACGGAGAAGCACACATAAGCACATACATATTGCCCATTCACCAACCATAGCCAGAAAGAAAGGCTGGTTCGAGACATCTAAACAATGTTTAGCACCATGGAGTGTGACCATTTCCTGCCACACACACACACTGCATGCTCGGCTATAAAAGACATAGCCTGCAGTGTGCCTATACAAATGTACAGACTATCAAAGTAATTTCTCCCGATCATCACTGCGCCCTACTTCATCTTTAGCCTTAAACCCTATCAATCTCTCACTCTCTTATCTATAAATGTGTCTCCAGGTACACGGCCTACACCAATACACCTTTATCTGCCCATCTCTCCCTATAAATCTCTCTGAAAGTATCAGCCTCGTGTTCTGTCGTTTCAAACACTGTTCCCGACTTGTTCCAATCTCTCATCTCCATCCCTCTCTATCTCCCTTCAGTCTCTGACAGGCACGTTTCCACACACTGACAGAAATGTTTCACTTTATAGAAATCATTTCAAAGTCTGTCTGTAAAACAGAGAGTCAGAGCCAGAGGTTATTGAGTGTGCATGTGTGTGCGTGTGTGTGTGTGTGTGTGTGTGCGTGTGTGTGTGTGTGCGTGCGTGTGCATGCGTGTGCGTGCGTGCGTGCGTTTGTGTGCGCGTGTGTGTGCAACATTGATGCCGAATTGCCTGGTGTTTCCCTGCAGGCATGTGCGGGAATTGCTGCAGACTGTTTTGCAAGACCCCTGTCACACTTCTGAGGATAGAGAAGATAAGAGACAGAGGAGAGGAGAGCAGTGAACGGCAAAAGGAGGAAGAGGTAGGACAGCAGTGGATCAGGAGGAAGGAAAAAAAGCAGCGAAGGCAGAGATGGAAACATATTTGTCAGTGAAAGATAAAGAAGGATAAGGAGGAAACACACAAGGAAAGCTTCCAGCTGGCGATCAGAGTGTGACGCAGAGAGCGGAAGAAAGAGAAGGAAGTGGGTAACAAGAGCCAGAAGAGTGGGCGAGTGGCATCACAAGAAAGAAAAGGCAGAGAAGAGTGTGAGTGGGACATGCAAAACATTACATTTCCAGAGAAGGGGACGGAAGAACAAAGAGTATAAAGTTAAAAAAAGACAGGGGAGCAAGCATGAGAGAAAATGACACTCTAAATATCTTTATTAAGATTAAACCATCGAGTGGAAGCTTCAGAAAATCATCTCACTCCCTCAAAGCAGCACATTCAGACTAAGAGTGCTAACATGCAGGCCTGTAACAACGTATCCTAACCGTACCGTAGTTATAGGTTATGAATCTGTCACGTCGCTGCATGACACTGTCCTGTTGGCAAACCAGGCTTTGGAAATTACTCATGAGAGGCAGCGAGGCTTTGGACCGAGAAGAACATTGTCCATTTGGTAAATCAATAATAATATCTACAGCTGTCCAAATTAATTCTCACACAGACACTTGTCTGTATCTTTATTAGCGGATGCACGCTGAACCTCATCGCCGGCTCCCATCACATTATGAAAAAGGGAATAATTAAAGGAGCCGCTATTGATCTGTCATCAGGGAAATAGGGAAAAGAGTAAGGGGGGGGGGCTAAGTAAGTAAACATGAATAAATGAAGAGAGTGAGACATAGTGATGTTCATGTAGAGAGGGAAAAACAATGCAAAGTGAGAGAATGCAAGAGATGATGTTTAGATGGGCGATAGAGAGAGATTAAAGAGGAAAGCGATGAGAGAAACCAAAGAGACTCAGAGAGAGAAAGACTGGGAAAAGGGGAGAGAGTCGGTTTCTGCATTGCTGTTATTCTGATGCCTTAATACACACACACACACACACACACAGACACACACACACACACTCACACACACTTTGTATTTGTAGAGAGGAATATGACACCTATCAAGTGAGTGACATAATTGTGCACCATGACTCACTGGCCTGATGTTTACGGGGACAAGGATGCATCACATATTATTTACAGCAAAACCACAAGCACACAGATGACGCACTTATTTTAGTCAGTGTTATTTCCAGTGTCACATTGTTCTGTAACATATAATTGAAGCTGCTCATCTTCCTTTGTCCTTCCTTCCCACTGTCTGCGACAGATTCCTATTTCTCAGAGGTCACAAAGCAAATTCTGAAGTGAATATTTACTTGGCAACACATGGACCTCTCTGTAGGCTAGTCGCTTGTTCTAAGAATTAAACAATTAATGAAAACCCTACTGGTCTGTCTGTTATTATTGGATTAGTTATTTTCTGTTCCTCTGCTGCCCCATTTAAAAGTAAAAAAATAGAACACCTAATTAGTGTAATGAACATGTAACTAAATGATAACTTCATCCCCCAATGTTTATGTTAACAAAACAACCTAACACGTCTTTCCAATATGAAGCAACGGCTTTTGGAATGTATGTTATGAGCTTTTGTTTCACTAGAGCTTTACTATATGCTCAACGGACAGCTTGTTTACTCTTAATGTCCTCTAATGTCTGCAAAGAGAAACATTTTGATTAAATTGAAACACACTGAGATTTCGGATCTTCGTAGAATTAACTGCTACATCTACAGTTGAGTCTCTTTTCAGCTGTCACATTAACTTAGTTGAAATGATGTGTGTCACTGCTGTCATAACTGTTCATACAGGCCTGACCATAAAGTCAGCGCTAAGCAGCTATCTATATTCATCATCTGCATTTCTCTCATTGGCTTCAGTATTACAAAGACCTGGCAAACACAGGGCTGAGATAAATTGCATGGAAAATGTTGTTTATCTTTAAAGAAGTGAGCAATGTATCTGTCTGCAAATATTATGCAAATTAAGTATATTTATTTATGCAGTATATTGATTTTTTTTATTTATTGAAATTCTCCAACGTGGATTTCATCTTCAACACAAAGATCAAA
This sequence comes from Cyclopterus lumpus, assembly GCF_009769545.1. Taxonomy (NCBI): domain Eukaryota; kingdom Metazoa; phylum Chordata; class Actinopteri; order Perciformes; family Cyclopteridae; genus Cyclopterus; species Cyclopterus lumpus. The sequence goes on from NC_046975.1 coordinate 13,405,139, forward strand.
CGCTAACAGAGGATCTTAAATGACGGGCAGATTTTTCAAATGGAAATCATGCTTCCTGTGAAAATCTAGACTGCAGTGTAAATAAATATGAGGTATGAGGTTGTATTATCACAATTCCAACATTAAATACCCATACTAATTCACACACAACACACGTATGCTTTGGGCATGGGATTAGTCAGAAATCCATTTCCATGTTACCACGTGCCTAATAAAGCTCTTTTGCTGTCCTAATTGGCCTTTTTGGTGCACTTCTTTTGATGTGCGGGCATGAGATAGAGGGGTGGAAACTTTAAAGTCTATCAAGGAAACAGGGCTCCTCTCCAGTCAGTTCTTAAGCCCTGCAGCAGATAGATACATTGAATCAAACACACTTGTTCTCGAGCATGCCCACATACACTCACACAAACACAAGTATATTTACATATATTCTACCGGCCCCAGACTAAAACTCTACATGAAAGCAGTGATCTTAGTGTAGGCCGACGCTATCTTCTGTGCAAAAAACTCAGAACACAAAGAGATGTGAGGGTTCGAGAGAGCGAAACAGACAGACGGAGAGAGACAGAAACCCGGAGATAAACAGCAAAGGCAGACAAATAGCCATAGATCAAGAAGAAAACAACTCAGGAAGTAGAAGAAACAAACTTGAAGGGAGAGACAAACTGAGGAGGTGAAATGAGGTGAGAAAGGTTAAGACAAAGAGAAAGAGGGTGGAAATCATCCACTTGACAGAGCGAGAGAGTACGGAGAAATGAAAAGACAGGCAAAAACAAATGGAGCGAACAGTCAGGGAGATGAATGTGTCGGTGAGCTGCAGGTTTTGTAGTTTATAACATACCCGCTGGGACATATTTCACAGGAGCAGAGTAGTTTGTGCACAGTGACGGTGGATATATTACCTTTTTTTTGCCCCAGATGACGACAGATACATAGATAAACTCCTTAATGCCCACCTATGGCGAGGACATTGGTTAATATCTCTTCCCCCATCTTCTCTGGTGGAAAAGCTACAGCTTTATGTAGGCCACATGTAGGCCACAGCATCAGTTTGGCTGGATTCAGTTTTTACAGCAACGTTCATGAATTCAGTTAAGTGCTCGAAGCTTTTGAGCTGTAGACAGGAAGCGTTGGGGATCAAACCACCAACCTGCTCTACCATGAGGCACGACCTTGTACATCACCGAGGCCACCGAGGTTCGGACATCTCTAGCTTTTTGTGATGGATGGATGGAATTATTGTAGAGCTATACCTCTACAATTGTTATATATATATACTTTAGTGCGGCAAAGATATTGTACGTCACCAAATTGGCCTGATCATTCATTGTGTGTGGGAGGTTGATGAAGTGGATGATCTCGTCCTTACCACAAAAAACTACTCAACACATCTTTATATTTTTATTTATTATGTCAACAACTTGAGGAAACCGGACAGACAGCTCGATTCAGGTGACTAGAAACTGTAACTAGTGGGCTGCTTGTAGTTCAATAGCATTCATCCCCAGACAGACATCATCAAACAATCAGTTAAACAGTGGCCAGTAATGCCAGCTAGTTGATTTATAGAAAAGCAAATCTAACAATAATTCCATCCATCCAATGTTAGACTGATACACTTTCAGTTGAAAGGCTTTTCTTTTGTGTAAAGGGTAGAAATTCATGTTAAAATTCGGTACTGCTGTTCTATTAATTGCAAGATTTATCCCAGCAAAGACCGGGGACATTAACATTCATATCAACTGATCACACATAAAGATGAATAATCTGTGTTGTCTATGATCTATGGGTTACTCGTTGTCTTTCTGATTCTTTACAGTTCTTTTAGTTTCTACGCCCTCTGGTAATTTGGAGAATAATGCAGCACAAAGCGCACAGCGTAAGAGAGAAATAAAGAGGGAACGTTATGGAGATGATAAAGAAGAGAGGAAGAGGAGGCACTGCCAAGGATAGAATTACCATAATGTCTCTGTGCTGTTCAGCACAAACATAAACAAAGACCTCATCCAACTCAAACAATCTAATTACCGCAGAGATGTATATGTTACAGTTACAGTGAAACCTGGACGCTTCAACATGGACACAAACTTAAATTGTCATAATTATAGTGGCATTGTATTATTAAAAGATATATCATTGTAAAACACAGTTTGCTTCATTTCTGTATACAGTTTGAGACACATCTCTATAAATCAAATCACAAATATTAAAATAAAGACGGTGTATAATTTGACTGACTAAAAAGGACAGACACAGATACAGATACAGAGGTGGAGAGAGAACCGACAAAGCCGGAGAGAGAAATGAACATCTCATCATCTTATTCATTCAAGTGTAACAATCTATGGTCTCATCTGTGGTCTGTGTGCTGGTTTGAACAAAATATGAACGATGTAATCAGCAGCACATGTTTTTGTATAATTTTGAATCTTTGCGCTGTGGGAGGATATCAAGTCACCCCATGTCCGGAGTGGTCGCGATACAAGTCTTGTTGATTTTGTCGAGTCACATAGTCATCAGATTCGTGAGTTTGACACAAGAGACACAGTGAGACTATGGTAAATTCTGTATACTCAGCAAGTTAATCTCAGCTGGCCGTTACCTCACATTGGGTGGTGACCAAGGATGGGCCAACCTTCCGTACAAAATGAATCCTGCCCTGCTTTCATTAGGACACTTTTTATAACACAGCAGCAGATGGTGAAACATGCACACACATTCACTGACACTCACACTGCAGCCCCCTGAGGAGCAACCTCGCCTCCTCTCCTCAACTTTTCTACATTTTTCCCTGCCACTTTTCCGCATTTATCGGCCTCCTACTCACACCCTAGCTGTGCAAACTTCAAAGTGGCTGCTATTTAGAGGTTAACCTAACTAAAGGAGTGTAAAAGGGGACCACACGGCTACTACGTGCATTTTCACTCAGTAGTATTTCTATAGGTTTCATATTTTAGGCCCGATCTTGAAAATGTGCTACATCTGTTCAGCACAGATCTGAAGTATCTGCTGAGAGCTATTGCTGTGCAATAAACTGAGACGCAAGTCGGGAATTAAAATAAACAACCCACGCAGGATGCAGTATATGCCTGTATTTATAACCATTCATAGGGTCTCTAAAGTGTTTTTACAGCTATTTCAATACTGCGCATATCTGGCTGTAGTGTCTGTCAGGTGTAATGGGCATTACAGACATTACAGACAGCTGTTTTACATGATATCATGAGTTTCCCACATGTGACAGCATGGCGAAACATGATCTGACTCATGTTTTTGGTCTCCTCAGTCCCTGATGCAGCCCTGTGTCTGCTGATGATAACCATCCGGTTTGAGGTCAACAGACACAGGACAGACCATGGCCAAAGGCTGAGGGATTACACCACACTGATGTACTGCACGCACCTCTGCCACAGCCTCCACACAACATACACGACATGTTTGACCCCATTACACCCTCTTAAGTTTTGTATTCATTGTTTAATGGACAAAGCTTCACATTCTTATGTATGTCTATAAACACACATACACGTCATGTCAGGGCCAGTTCCTCGTGTCAAACAGTCGCAGGGCAGACAGGAAGCAGGTTGGTTTGGAGAGCAGACAGGGGTAAATACCATCACCTTTTATAGACATGCCCGATGACACGGCTGCACTTACAAGAGGACACACACACACACACACATACACATGCACACACACACACACACACATATTCCTAAATCCAGAGGGCAGATGGCCTGGAGATTGCATCATAAACAATTATGAATTTTAAAAAGTTACCAACTTTACATCCCCCCTCTGTATACGTTCAACTCATTCCCATAATGCACTTCTTGTGCAATATTCACGAATCTGAGAGCAAACCTACAAGGGACAAACTCAAACTCACATGAATGTGAACACACACACACAAACACACACATCTTGAGAGAGAAATTTGATCATTTAGAAAAAAGATTATTCTTACCTTTGCGGTAGTTCACCTGCTTGGTTTGCATGGAAAAGGTTCCCACCACGAGACCCATGTTGACTCCCGGCTGCAGGCAGGTTGAGTGTGCTCGCGTGTGCGTGTCTGTCCGCCTATAATCAAGGTGTGCTAGTGAGTGTGCGTATTGTAGGTGTGTGTGCTGTAATTAAGTTATTCCATCAGCCAGCAGTTTGTGCAGAAGAACAGATATCACATCACATGCTGCTTCACACCCACGATGCTCTGCTGCTTCTGCTCAAGGGTGTGTGCGTGTGTCTGTGTGAGTGACGGAGTGAGTGGGTGAGAAAGAGAGAGGGAAGATGTGTTTGTGTGAGAGAGCGAGCGAGAGAGTGTGAATGAAATAGCTGGCGCACATGCACACTGGAGCTATACCTCTACGCTATCACCAAACTGCCTATTTCCTTTCTGCCTCGCTCTACCATGCAGACCCTCCCTCTTCCTACTCTCTCTCTCTCTCAGTGTCGTTCCATCAATTCCTCTGTGCCTCTTCACGTATCTTGCTTCTTTCTGTCTCTGCTTCTCTCTGCTCCCGCTTTCCCCTCTACTATTTGTCTCAGTCTCTTTGTCTGTCTGCTGAGGAAAAAGGGATTGCACACTGTTGCACATGAAAAGACAGAGACAGAGAGAGGGAATGGTAGAGAAGGGTGTGTGAGAGGAGAGGAGGGGAAGACACAACCCAAGGGATATTGCGAGGGAGAAGGAAAGGGGAATGAGATATTTACGAGAAGGAAGAGCAGACAAAAGGAGGGGAAGATAAAGTAGAGACGGAGGCAAGTGAGAGAGTGAGGGTGGGAGGGAAGGGGGAAAGGGGGACAGAGGGGGATGAAGACTGCAGGGAGAGGTGAGGGGAGATAAGGTAGGGCTAGACTGATATATGCCGATCTACTATTCAGCAGGCAAACGGTCTGACAGGGCTGAGTACGCATTTACTGCTTTATCTCTATAGATGAGTCTGACATGCGGCATGTGTCTGCATGTGTGTGTGTGTGTGTGTGTGTGTGTGTGTGTGTGTGTGTGTGTGTGTGTGTGTGTGCGTGTAGTTATTCTGCTAGTGTGTGGGTCACGGACAAAGCGTGTACATCTGACACCACCATGTACCAGACATGTTTTTGCTGTTGAGTCTGCTAATACATCCATCACACAGATACACAATCAGGCCAAGAAGGACAATACAACCAGGGCAATGGCGCCGGTCCACCTCACACATGTTGCCCTCCGTCAATCACTATTAACCTCTTGCTGTCCTCTATGTTACGCCCCGCGGGCTGCACCAACGCCATCGACTGCAGCCCCTATTGAAATTCCTCTCGTGGCTTTAGTTAGGAAAACAATTTACAGCCGAGCCATGGCTGTGGCTGAGCGGAGGCTATCAAGGCCAATGATAAAGCCATTAGGCCATGGCTTTCATTAAAAGCTGGCTGCACGCTGAGGATCAATACAGTGTAAATACAAGAGAGAAGGAGGAGGTGTAGAGTGGATGAGAGAAAGAGAATTAAATGAGAAGAGGGGCATAGAGAAGCAGAACGTGAGGAAAAGGAGCACTGTAATGACAAGAGACATTTTTTGGGTATGCAAGAGCTCACCCCAACACACACACACACACACACACACACACACACACACACACGCCTGCTCTTTCTCCTATTCTGCCTCTACAAACAGAGGCAGATCTGGCAGCAGCTTCCTATCAAAATCAAACAATAACAAACACATTTCACAGATGCGCACATACAAACACCCACGAGGAAAGGTGGCAATATATCAACAGAGAAAAGAGGTTTTCTTAAATACACACTGTAGCAGCGACACACTGAACAGACAAGATAAGACTACGTGATTCACTGTTATGAGGATGTTTAACTTCAGTGGAGGGGTTACATACACATCTTTCAGTGGAGGGAAAGCCTTTGGTTGATCAAATACTTTGGAAGTCTTCTGGATAAACTGTAAAACCCCAAAGTGGTAAAGCGGAAAAGTGAGCAAAACCAAAAACAGAACTTCGGTCTGTAGTAATAAGTGGGTTCTCTGCTTACACCCTAGCTGTCTGTAAACATCACTGAACAAGAGGTCACAACGTCAGAAGAGGGAAGAAAGATCAAGTAGGATATTAACATTCACAGTCAGACACTGTCAGACAGACATGGTCATTAATTCAATTCAATGTATTTCTTTTTTGCCTCAGGGCTTTAGAGACTGATTATTTGTATTGGCTTCCTTATTGATTTCCTTGAAAGGACTACTTTATTTAACCCCAAGTAATCATTAATTTATTGTCAAGAATTTGACTATATGCTGATTTGTAGTTTTGTCTGTATTATTTACTTATGTTAGCTTAGAAACTGAAATTAACTGGAATTATCCTAACTGATCACTAATAGTTTACCTATAAATTATACCAATGGTTCTTTCCCAGAAACACATGCACATTTTTGGGGGGAAATGATCAGGAATTTACAGATCAGTAAAATGTTGCGTTCCATAAAGAAAGCCAGTAACCTTAGGAATGCTATATGTTATCGCATATATCCAGACATCTTTAACAATATCTAATGTAATCACTTCCAAGGAATCTGATTCATAAGTCTTTGAGATATCCGGCTGACAAACACACACAGACAAAGTAATTGAGGCATTTCGGTCTGAGTGGTTTCAACAAGGAAACTAAAATAGCTTTGCAGACCTTGAGTAACACTAAACAGCAACAGCTTCATCACATTAGGCCGAGGGCCAAACTCCTCCAAGACATTCAGCCTGACATCGTGTGTGCTGCGACACAGTCCTGTCCGAGGTGCTGTAGAGTACAAGCCCATCTCTCATCATTTATTAACCATTACACAATGGATCTTTTACTAGATTGATATGGCTGCCAGGATGAATGGATTGTGGGCAAGGGAAGAGAAGGATAGGGTTAGACAGAAAGGCAGAACGTATTTGACAGCAGAGAAAGAAGGTATGGACAAGCAGAGGAAATATGGCGGGCAGGCAGTGAATAATAAATTGTCTGGTCAGCTGCTGCCCGGTCTCATCAGACGAAGGTCATAGTGATGACCACACTGAAGAGAGGAGATGAGAGTAGAGGGCTGGGAGGGCAGCAGGGAGGGAAGGAAAGAGGCAACGAGGAAAGAAAGTGAGACAGGGGAGCACTAATAATAATAACTGCAGGAAGAACAGAGAAGAGAGTGAGACTGTGAGAGTGGAGAATTTGGAAGGTAGATGAGAGGAGGTTAGGGAGGGGAATGGGAGAAGCAAATTAGAGCAGAGAACTGGTAGGATCAAGTAGATGGAGGGGAGATAGGTGAGGAGGGAGGGGGTAGGTGGAATGAAAGAGAACATGACCAAAACAAGATGGCGGGACAGAGGGATGTAGGGAAAACTGCACCTGGCTCAGTGTCGTCTGAACAAACAGGTTGATATACTGCAGTAAGGAGTGGAGGAGCTCCCCCATCCTGACAGGAGGAGGTGTCATGCTGCTGCTACATTGACTACAAACTTAACAAGGCCAAGCTGTGCAACAAGGCCTGACTACAAGCAATGTGCAGCCAGTGAGACGACACTGCCAAAGCTATTTTTACAAATGCTGACACAAATCATCTGAACTTGAAGGATCATTTCACTCAAATTACCACGTTTTGAGATGTCTGTTATAAAACCAGTACAATGGAGGTAGATGCTTCTGTAAAACATTGAAAATGAAGATCTGAAATAACTAGTTGATTAATTAATTGGTAACCTGATAAATAAATGTAATCTGCCACATTTTATATAATCAATCATTCTGAATTATCGCTGATTCCTGCATCTCAAATTCGTGGATTTCTCAGTATTGTAAACTGTTCATCTGTGCGGGATTTGGACTGTAATTTATAATCTATAATATTATGAATGAATCACAAGACCTGACCACTGACAAATCACAGCACTGGAAAAAAAAATGTCATCATTCCTACAAGAACCTTCCACTATGTGTTTTCGGTTCCTGAAAGATAATTGTAACATTTTGGTCACCTAAAAAAATCTTCAGCATTCACTTTTAGCTCAGCCCTCTTGTGTCACTTTTGATTGCAATGTCAATGATGGGCCAAACATCTAATGTGTAACATCACGGTGACTATAGTCTAAGGTAACGTCATATCCATTTAAGAAGTGAGAATATCACAGTGTTGTGTCTCTCTCAAAAATACCGGTGATTCTGGATACTTGTGACAGAAATTTCTCAATATTTTCAAACATTTGAGACGAAACAGCAGGTTAATCGATCGTTGCAGCTGTACTAGCTGTGGGCTTAGCTCTACTCCAGTGCTAAATAGCATGCTAACACAATTAAGGTACTAAATATACCTAATTAACATCAGCATGTTATCATTGACATCATGAGCATGCTGATGTATGTATGCAGAAATCTGAGATATCAAAATCTGGATAAATCAAACCAAAACTGTGCGTGTCAACGTACAAAAGAGGGGAAAAAAATCAACTTTTTCATAAAGCGATTTGTTACGCTAACGCTTTGTGATTTCTTTGGTAAATGGAAAATGGATTTAACACTTTTCTAGTCTTCCGACTACTCAAAGCGCTTTAACGCGACATGTCATCATCAACTCGTTCACACACACTCATACACTGATGACAGGGGCCACCATGAAAGGTACCACCCATCCATCAGGACTCTAACTAATCATTAAAATCCATTCAACCCACTGGAGAGCAATTTTGGGGTTAAGTGTCTTGCCCAAGGACGCATACATGGACTACAAGGACGGGGATCTAATTGCCGAGCCTCTGATTGAAGACGACCCAGCAATACCCCTGAGCCACGGCTTTTGTATTTGTGTCCAGTCCTACCAGACCGATCGTGGTAGCATGTGTTATGTTTGAAAGAACAGGGACATGTCTATTGCTCTCCTCAAGGCCATGCTGCTGTTTTCCTGTCCACTTTGCGGCCAACATCGAACTTACTCCCTCTGGTTGACTCAAAGATGACACATTTCTCTGAGTTAAAACCCAGTCAGCTCGAGATGAACGTGCACAGGACATAGACCAGTAATAAACACACCAACACCAAGCTGTTAACCATTCAGCTTGTGTGAAATATTTACTGTTTTACTGCCATTAATTAAAAAGACAGCATATTGTCTGTGTGGGTGCTACTGTACTAGAGCCTGTCACTACTATTCCTAGATACAGACACTTAGCACATGACACACACCAGGATGAACTGCAGCTAAGGTCTTATTTCTTTTAAAGAAGTATCCGATTTGTCTCTGTGAACTGAATACAAACACCTTCATTGTCTCTGGCCCTCTGTTTCTCACTTGTCCTCTCTCCTCAGCAGATAAAGAGTGATGGAAGTGTTCATTTTATGCAGCTTGTGGATTGATTACAAAGCTGATAGGCAGAATGGTATCCCCTCCCCTTAGAGCCTCTTCCATATGAATTATATTTTGTATTAAGCATGCACTGTGTGTCCCCTATGGCGCATTAGAAGTGATATGACAGCTTTTTTGGTGCTAAGCAGCAGTATTATACGCACACACACACACACACAGTGCACATACAGGGAACAACACACACACTAATATGCACACATCAAAGCTTGTGTGCACAAAGATACACACATGCTATCTTACATACGTACAAAGAGTGCAATTGTGCACTTACACATACACACTTCTTCCCAGCCATCTTCTCATTTACTCATCCATCCTATACTTTCACTCCTTCTCTTTTCTGAATACTAAAGTGAAGCCAAGTCCCCCCGACTCATAGAGGGAGGACCTGAAGGGAATATCTAATGAAAAAATGAGGAGCCGCAGAATGTTTCATTCAGCACTTAGGAGGATTATTTCTGGTCTGAGTCCTTGTCGCCGATGCAGCTTAAATTGCACCTCAGTATCCATCATCATCCATCAACCATTAGAGGAAGAGCTGCTTCATCAGCCAGCGCTTTGAGACGCTGCATATGTTATGCTTTGTTTGGTTAAGACTCAACTTCATTTTGTTCTGATCATGCTCTGACAATGACTTCAGTAATGGGAAAAAGGAGGAGGAATCTGACGCCCTCTGCTGTGGAGTCTGAGAAACTCACAATCAGGAAGAAAAGACTGAGATTTGGTCCAAAAATGTAACATTTTGAAAAACATTTCCAATTAGAAATAAAATATCCTCTATGGCACTCAAGTGAGACTTTTCAAATAATAATTACTGAATGTAAAATGTAGGAGTGGAGTCATCTTTCGTAAGTTGTTGTCAATGAACAAAAGCTATTTCTCCCTTTCGGAAATGAGCTCATCTAGTCAAGCAGACAGGAAGGATAAGGATGATTAAGATTGCATGTTCCTCTTATTCCCAACGCAAGAGCCTTTGAAGACTAGGAGGAGTCCGCACATTTTAAGTTCCTCGTTTGGTTCCTGCAGGAAAGTTTCCTCTGAAGGGGGGTTTGTTTCTGATTACCACAGAACCTCCAGGGACAGATGTGGAATTTTTTTTTTTTTTTTTTACGAAACATTTGATTAAGGAGGTAAAACATACAAACAATGGGATGCAAAACAGGTCACGTGTTGTATTTAGACTAATATCAGGTATCTGGAGGCGGAAGAAAAGAAGGGATTCATTTCTATTTTCTATGTTTTGCTGTGGATTTTCAGCCAAAGACAGTTTTGTTTGCTGATGTCTGCCCTTGGGTGGTAAATGGTAAATTAACTTGCATTTAAATGGAGCATTTCTAGTCTTCAGAGCACTCAAAGCGCTGTACACTACATGTCGACATTCCTCCACTCACTCGCACATTATAATGCATATTCCAGCACACCGATGGCACAGCCTTCGAGAGCCATTTAGGGTTCAGGGTCTTGCTCAAGGACATTTCAACGCAGCCGGGGATCAAAACGGTCCATCTCTGAGCCACGGCCGCCTATCACATGGGCCCAGCCCACCACAGAGCACATGGTTCTGCAGCAAAACAGGTCGGACTTGTAGGCCAGAGGGCAGCCTGCATGGAAAGGATAAGTAAAATCATGCAGGCTGTGACGCCTGGCATGGCTTGACAGAATGTTTACAGGATTTTTCAGAGTTGACAGAAATCCAAAGACAATTTTAGGGCAGAGCAGAAAGTGAGCGACAGTCAGAGATAAACTAAGAGGAAAAGGAGGTGAAGGAAGGGAAAGTCTAATTAGCTTGCAGCTACAGAGGAAGTGAGCACAGCATGAAAGAGGTCTGTGAGCTCCAGCCTGAGATTTATGTGAAACAGAAGGAAACAAATCAGACATTCAGCCATCGCGTGGTTGTGTTTTAAGATTATTTACTAAAATGTTTAGCTTTAATATATATTGTTAGTGTCTAAAATCGATTAAAAGGAATCACAGGGGATACATGGATCTGTTAATGAATCAGTAAGCACAATTATAATTTAGGTAGAAGCAGAAAAACCCTATGAAGATCTTTTCAACTTTAAATAACAGTGGGTACTTTGGTATACAGCACATATGTGCTAACCATTTCAAAGAGGAAACACTGTAGTGAGATCAGAATCAAGTACAAGTCGTTGACTTTTTGTCAGCTAACCCGGTTCTATAGGATTTTCTGTCTAATCACCTACATTTTCTTCGTGCCACCAGCAGAGGTCAATGCTGCTCTGATAGTCATCCAACGCAGATCTAAATTATGTGAGCATACCTGTATTAGCATTGTCTTTCAGTCTACTGAATAAACACAATTTCTGTATTTTCTCAGTAATTTCCATGGAGCTCCTGTTGTTACTGAGAGCAGTGAATATATTAATGTTGCTCTTACAAAAATGTGTCCAAAAATAAAAATAAAGACTGTTAAAGATCATCGAAAAAATTACAGTGTAAAAGAAAAAAGGCAGACAGGCCCTTCGGCCTGACCTTTAATGTCAGCATCTTACTGACTTACTGAGTGAATGGATGGATGAATGGTTATATCTAAAAATATACAGTCATTGACATATCTTATTCTAAATCATTTCTACATGAATTTTAAAGGTACGGTTCATATTTAATATTTGGAGTGAAAGGTTGATTCTTCATGCTGGGACCTCTGTACATTTTCTTACAGCTCCTCAAGGGCACAACTTCTGTTCTCCATTAGAAATACAAGAAGAGCAAACGGTCACATGGGCAAAGTTTCACCCTCAAACAAAAGCAAAAATGTGAGTGGTTGACCCCACTTTCAACACAAATATCATCCCATGTACCTGTATTTGCATGTGTGACCGTGCCCTCATGGTGACAGAGGTATAGCAGCAGTAGTGTTTGTAGTATTTCAAAGAAAACAGAGGAAAGAGAAAGAGTTAAAGGATTTGACACACAAGGATCAATGTACACGTCATGAATGGACCTCACAGCCTGTAGGAGCACATATCTGTATGTGTGTGTGTGTGTGTGTGTGTTTGTGTGCTCTTCTAAGTGCTGTTGGGCGAACGTGCATTTAGTTTCTTAGTGTGTTCCTGTTCATGCTTACTGCTGCTTCCTGTTTTGACTATGACCTTTTATTCTAAGTAATCATTTGATACGCAACCAAACCTCAGCAGTAGCTCCTTCATGGCGTGTGTGTGGGGGTATGTGTGTGTGTGTGTGTGTGCGTGTGTGTGTGTGTGTGTGTGTGTGTGTGTGTGTAATACCTTGTGGACAATTATACCCACTGTGACTGAATGTTTGAACCATCCTCAAATATGTGAGTGAGTGTGTGTGCATCTGAGTCTTTGTGTGTGTAATGTATGTGTGTGACTGACTTATATGATGTTTCTCATCCCTCCATACAAAATGTAAATTGCCTCAAAGAGCATCATACTGTAAGTGTGTGTGTGTGTGTGTGTGTGTGTGTGTGTGTGTGTGTGTGTGTGTGTGTGTGTGTGTGTGTGCGCGCCTCCAGGCTGCTGCTATGCTGCATACAGTAACTGAAGCTTTCTGTGTACTCCCCTGCAACAATAAAAGCACCAGAATGAGATTAGCATGACCCTCTAATGCATGCACACAAAAACACATAGGACCCCTATATACAGTCTCCAAACCATGGATGCACATGCGGCACATCGCAACTAATGAATCACAATAGTAAAACCCTTCCCTTCCTCATAGCATTGTGTGTGTATGGCTCCTTTCCCCCGATGCCACACCGACATGTTTTATACCTCACATTAATCACAAGCACACACACACACACACTCTGCCCTATATCAACTATATCTCTCCTCTCTGTTAGCTGCTTCCTCCCTTCATCCCTGTCTCCTTTGGTCTGGAGAACACACAAAACAGAACAAGGTCAACTGCAGAGGAGAGTAAAGAAAAGAGTTGTATGAGCTGAATATGAAAGATGAGGTGAACTGGACTTTCACTTTTGCTTGTATGACATTAATACAAATGTATGGCCTTGCCTGCAGCAGTAAACCTGTTCACAAAGCACTTAGGTCTACTTTCAGAGCTTGCAACTGTCCAAGAACTTAGAGAAATAAACACAAATGTGCGCTTGCATAAACAGAAACCAATAAAGACACATTCAAGCACTTATACCTTTGATGAGAGTCCCAGTGACCAGTTTGTGCAGGGACAAAGCAAACTTGACAAGTCCCTGTTTGCAGCGCTTGGCACACCACGCCATCCTGACAGCGACCTGGGACACGGCGGCAGGACAGGGGTTTCCAGGTCCAAAGCAGCACTCTCAAATGGCAATCTATACGACTTCTTCTGGTGGAGTGTATGAATGTACCAGAGTGAAAGAGACAGAGGAGAGCGAGCTCCTCTTACCGAGGTCGCCTTTCGTCCTGCTGAGCTGGAGGGAGACAAAAAAGAAGAAGCGGTGATCTCCCCTTGCTTTCCCTCCCCCACCTTCTCCATCCCACCTCTGAATGAGTCCAAACTAGTGACTGCTTGACAGACAGGTGAGCATGTAGAGATAGTGAGTAAGAGACAGAGGGGAAGTATGTTAGAGAAATAAACTCAGTGTCCGAGTAAGACAACTAAAGCTTGTTGGAGATGCTCTTACAATCCAAGTTTCCAAGAAACTTCCTTAGTTCTTGTTGTTCTTGTTCTTGTTCTTCTTCTTCCCTCTTGCTTATCAAATGTATCGTCTCTTTTAAGTGGGGAAGCAGTAATCCACCTTCAGCACCAGTGACAATAGACAGCTCCCCACGATGCAGAGCAAACACACTGAGCTCTTTCTTTTCCTCACAAGGCAAACACACACACACACACACACACAAACAGACACACACACATACACTCCTCCTTCAACCCCTCCCACAGCCCTTATACAGTAACACATACATACTCCCAAGCGGTTGAGAAAAAGAGCTGAATGTGTAGTTACATGAATAGTATATTTATTCTTAATCACTTAAAAAAATTATTTCTTTTAAAAAGGGGATCACCATCATTTAACATATGATATATTTGTGAATGTAGATATATTTAAGGTAGTGAATGTCTCTTGTTCCCTATGCTCCCTTTGTTTCACACCTAAAATACAAATATGAGCTGATTGCTGGATAAATAAAAGTTTTAAAAATCATCTATGATATTGTATCATATACATTTTTATAGAATATGAACAGTAAGGTTATAAATGTGGGTGAAGTATTTGAAACCTTTACTTCCTTGAATGAAAAAGGCACTAAAAATAATGCAAATGTAAATAGATTTTATATTAATTGTATTTCTTGTATTTTTCTGCTGTATTTGTTCATATAAATATTGAACTAGTTAATTTGTGATTTTTTTTTTCAGAATGTAGAACTGTTGTAATAAAAAAAGGATTTCTCAATTTTGAATAGAAGCTCGTATTTTTCATGTATTTTGGATCCTTGCAGGCTTATAATTTGACTTGTTATGAATTTAATGGACTCATAGCTGAGTTTGTGCTAAAACCAGGATACCCTGCATGTGGATTATGGACAGTTTAAAAGGCAATAACAATTAATCTTTTTCTAAAGATCATCACGTATTTTGTAATGTTTGGGCTATTAAGCATGAAGAAAATGACTGTGTGGGGGAATTTGCATAAACATGCTTCTATATTACCGCCCCCATTGTTCATGATTAATGAGATTTGGGTTGCCTTTGCACACAGATTCAAGGATGTAATAGCAACAAATTAGAAGTTGCGCTGTTTTGATGTTTGTTTCATTGTGGATTTGCTCAAAGTGATGACGCTCTCTGGTAGGAGGTGGAGCTACCTGATGGCCACTGTGGATGATAGAGATGTGGAGAAAATTGAAAGAGAACTAGAGTGGAGGAGAGAAGAAACAAGAGGAGATGCAATAAAGCTCTTCAAATTGAACTGAAAAAGGGGTCAATGAAAAGAGAGAAAAAAAGGCAGTAATATAAACTACTTGGGTAGGAAAATGGTAAAGATGAAAGGAGAATATGAGGATTGTTTAAAAGAGACTGAGTGATAATGGAGAGCTTACAGTGTATAAAGAAACAAAGAATAAAGAAAAGGGAGAAAAAAAGAACTGAGATTGACTTGAAGTGGTGAACGTAATATCAAAAAGAGGAAAGAAGAAGAGATGGAGAGAAAAGAAAAGAGAGAGGGGGGAGATGGGCAGAAAAATGAGCGAGACCGAAAGAGAAGAGATTGCTTTGAACGCTGTTGATCTGTCAGAATTAAATCACAGGCGGCCGGCCAGCTGCAAGCTCTGATAATGGTTTGCCTCTAAATATAACAGGCACTGAGATGGACTGATACGGCCACAACAACAGACTCAGAGATGGTGAGAACTAAGGAGAGAAAGAACGAAAACAAAATGCCCAATCTGTACACGTACAAAAAGCATAAGCGCTCAGCAGTTTGTAATTTTCTTGCGGTGACATTTTTTGTGTCACAATGTGTTTGCAAAATATGACGATACCCATGCCAGTTCCAGCCCACACACAAGCCGTGAAATGGCACACAAACACGACCACAGTATCACAACAAGAATACTTCTGTATGACAACTCAACACACCAAAACAAAACCTTCCAGCATCGAGACTCATCTGCTCAGACACGGCGTCGAGAGAAACCCACTTTTAGAGCTTATCTTTGGGTGTGAGCAGCAAACGTTGCCCTGGAGGTCTAGAAGTCCACTCCAGACCTCCACGCCACTTAGGCTTGGGATGCTCAGGGTGTAAGTGGCAGTGATGGAGTGACAACATCCCTTCTGGGTGAAATTAAAACCTCAACACACCATTGCTCCCTCCCGGCTTCCTTTTGAGACAACATGCTGATAACAACTGTCTGTCTCACACACACACTCCTGCAAGAAAGAGATATCCACTGCAGTGGTGATACTCGCTCAGCCACATATGCAAAGGACACACACACACACACACACACACACACAGATAGAGAGAGAAAACTCCAGAAGTGTCTCATAACGTCACAACAGAATATCCTCACAGGAAGCTTGAGCCCAGCTGTCACTGTCAGTCCCCCTGACAAGTCATGCATGCACACTTCCATTAAACTACAGCTTCTGTTTTCCTCCCATGTCCTCCATCACTATCCCCTGCAACTCCCATGTTGGCCTACACAGGAAGAGTCAGAGCTGAGATATGGCATCATTACCATCATGGTCAAATAATTAACATAGAGGTCATTAACTCATGTAAACAGGACCTAAAGTGCACACACTGCCTTACTGAGGCATCATATCTGTTGGATTGTGTGTGTTAATAATGAAGGTGAGTGTAATGAGAATCCTGTGGGTCCATCGGAGCTTCTCTTAGGCTGATTTAGGGGCCAGTTGTGCAAATGCAACACCGTTTTTAATGCAGCTTCTCTAGTTGGTGCAGTGCAGGGCTACAGTAGACCTCCAGTTCATCTAAATCCAACCCAACAGGTGTATGACAGGTGTGAACGATCCAACATGCAATGGCACCAACAATGCACACTATTCTCAGACAATATATGTAGTGTATTGCAGACAATTCATTTGTATATATGTACTTAAATTAGGTATTAATAAGGCTGGAGCAAACTTTCAAACTTCAGTATACTGGGTAGAGAAATGTTTTACATTTGTAGGGTTTAACGCAGTACAACCACACATTAGATTGTATAATATACTGTGTGTTCTATAACACATAATTATAGGGCTTGTATTGAGTTTCCTTCACTGAATATGCGGTTAATCTGCAATGTTTTGTGTTTCTCCTTCCTAGATGCATCCAAGTGGTGAGAGAAGTAGTATTATTATTAGCCAAATGTACTTTAATTTATGAGCAAAAGTACTCATATTACAGAAAAATGTAATCTATTATTTCTGTAACATGTTTAGTATTGTAATAGGTCATGATGGAGACCATTGTAACAGTTCATCATATTTTGTATGTGAAATCTTAATCTGTAAAGTCAAGCTGTCAAATAAATATAGTGGGGTATAGAGTGCAATAATTTACAAGTAAGTGAAATACTCAAGTAAAGTATCTTTACATTGTTACTTAACTTGAGGAACTATTTTCCACCACTCCAAACAATGACACAAGAGGAAAAGACGTCTAACTTTTCTTAGTCCTCTGTAGTGTGCAACATTTTTGTTGTGTGTGTGATGCTTATACAAAGTTTACTGTAAATTACAGACGCAGGAAAAGAGAAAGAGCAGCAGAAAGTAATGTTAAAAGACGAGGAATGCTTTGCATAGTGTAACACCTATATCCCTCCACACAAACGCACTCCCTCCTCCACCTGGTACTCTTTCCGCTGAGCACGAGCGATGACGTTCTCAGGAGTTCCCAAAGCTGCTGTGATTATTAGGCTCCTTTTTTCTTTAAGCTGCTGATGCTTCTTCTTCTCTCACTTCAGTTGTTGGTGCTGTGCCTGGTTTGTATTGACTGAGAGAGCAGACTAAGATGTTTTAGGCTACCCGAGCACGTCTTTATATGCACGTAAGCATCATCCACCCCGATAAATCTTCAGTTAAAGCACCTGTCAGATAAAGTGATGGAGTACTTTCCACAAAGTCATCCATGAATGTCTGCCATCTAATGGCCATTTATGGGAAGTGTTTAGGTTGAATAAACAGGAGTAAAATGTAAGTGTAAAGAGAAAACCATGTACCTCCAAGAGCTGGGAAATATTTTTAGCTTTGAGAAAAAACATTTCTCACATAATAAAATGGGTTAAATGTTTTATTTAGGCCATAAAGAAACAGTCTGAATCACCAAATTTGGAGACCTGATTTCTTGACAGCAACATATTATCCACAATGCAAAATGTCAATTCTGGATTGATTTTAACAAGCATTTGTAAACCAAAACTGTTTAAGTTTTTTAGCACAGTTCACAAACACAGAGACACAGGAGTGACAGTTAATATCAGATAAACATTTATTCTCTGTTCAGTCGTAAGGAATCAACGGGGAATCAATATGTTCTATTACTGATAGAAAAATACCTTTGCTGCACCATGATACACCCATACATACATACATACATACATACAATAAATAGCAAAAGAACATTGTGTGTATTGTGAACATTGTATAAAACAAAACAAACGTGCAAACATGACATCTATTTCGGTATAAAAACAAAGTGTCACTCATACGAAAAGACTTATAGTTTGTGGTACATTGGCATATTTATATAATATTTTAAAAAACAAAATATCAGTGATAATCTCTTTTCTTAATTTCATCTTCAGATATCAGATATAACAATGACCGTGTGCATGTTTGCGAACTTAAATAACTTGTGTGTTTGGAGTAATCCTGTAGTAGACCTGTGAGGAGAAGCAAACAGCTAAGTCTTTGGAGTGAATAATTTTTTCTCTCTCATATTTGGCTTAAAAAATCAAGTAAGATGTTGCATCGGCACGTTATGCTGCACAAAAGAAAAGGCTTTTGATACAGTACGTGTCACTTTAGCCAGCATGTCAGAGTCAAGAGAGGCAGCAGCATGGATCTCCGATGAAGCAATATGTCACGTGATCTCTTAATGTTTAACACAGTGTTAAAATGTGCAAGACGTCCCTCCAATATGTTCTTGGTGGAACAGTATTATAAAAATTGATGTCACAGGCAGCTTTTGACAATGTGATTAATCTTGGCGTCATAAAGTCTGTAATTTTTTTTTATCAGTCTATCTGGACTTGTTTGATTAGCAGCCGCTCCGGCCTTTCACCCAGCAGTCACAATATCCAAGCCATTCAAGAGGTGAATCCACCGGGTGGCAACGATGAAACAGGAACTTCTTCCAACAGCGATCAGTCACCTGCTTTTACATGCAGAGGAACTCTCAGGGAAGAGGCAAGAGTCTATTTCGTATGACATCTTCAGTTAATCGTTTTGAGGTTTAGCGACCGCCCACAGGTCACTTATACGTATTCGTAGGCTGGTAAAGTGAGACAACGTGAAACTTTTGTGATTGGTTGACTAGATGGTATCCAAGCAGCGTGGCGGTGTCTCCCTCGCTGTCTGCTGAGGTGGAGGTCAGGACGGCCCCTCGGAGAGCTGCAGCTGTAGATGGCTGTGCACTGAAGGGCGGACACACAGGATGAAGGGAAAAATAGATTTGTCACACAGAACAAAGAGCAGAATGAAAAGTGTTGGTATGAATAAGCATCTTTAAGCCTTTAGTTTCAAGTCAGTTATTTTTTTGAAACAAGACAAACACTGTTTCACAGACATAACAACAAATATTTCTGACATACTGATTCATTAACACAGAAACAAACACAGACACAATTTACCTATCAAACTTCGGCCACTGGCAGTGAAGGGTTCCACTGAGAAGTTGCAGTAATCCTACAGAGCCACCATTGTGTTTGCTGCAGTCAGTCACACACTGAGACTCAGTGGTGGTCTGGTCTGACTCAAGTCCTGTACAAGGTGTGGACTAAGTTTGAACTAAGACCATTAGATCCCAGCGTTTGGACACTGATGTTAACTGGGGCACTCAGATCGACATTCTCCAGGATACACTGTGGGAACAAAAGTTGAATATGAATTGCTGTTATTAGGCTGTGTTAATAATAACGTGTTAACAGCTTTTAAAGACACTGATACCTTGGTGCACGCTGAGCTCATGACAGATTTGTGGAAGTCTCCATCTACAAACACCTGAAAGGTGAAAGGAAACAATAAGTACAAGAAAAAACAAATAACAAAGTCCATGTATCAGTCCGTTGAGTTTCTGCCTACCCGGTATCCGTACACAAATGACCCGTCACTGCAGCCCAGCTCGTCAAGCGGCGGCCTTTCCCAGCCAATCATGAGGCTGCTGTGGCCCACTTTTTTGATTACTTCAACTGATCCAACCTCAGCTGGAGCTTCTGGAGGTGATCGGACAAAGAAAATCAAGCAGAGTGTTCTATCTTTCTTGAAAAATTCAATGCTTGTAATGCTGTAAATAAGAGGGGCATCACGGCCTAAATGCACTCTAATCTATGTATCTATTTGTTCATCGGTAGGTCTCTTTGACTTTAAAATTATTCTAGAATAAAGTGACATAACAGGACACACTGCATACTAAACTTACTAATGAATCCAAGCAGGTTAGCAAAGTATTATCATTGTGTGTGACTGTATGTGAGCAATAAACAGGACAACATCAAACTGACAGAATTTGTTCTGTAATTTTATAAGACATTATTTCCATTACAAGAAAAAAGAGAAAAAGAATGGTCCATATCTAGACTGGGTATAATCCTATTGCAGCTGTATAAAATCAAAACAGTAATTTAAATCGCAAACTGCAATAATATCCAAAGCTTACACATATAACACATATTCACGCAAAGTTGTCAAATCAATAAGACAAATCAGAAAAAAAAGAATGTCTTCTTCCAGGACTTTAAGCAATGATGCGTGTGCCTTTGCGTAAATAATCTCAAGTATTAAATATGTGCATTACCTGGTTTGGGCATTGCTGTCTTGGCCTTTTCTAGAGCAGCAGTGGATTTTCTGCCAGACTTGTTGGATCTCTCAGGAGAGCAATGAGCAGGTCGAGTGCAGGATGCAGCAAATACAAGTCCATCATCAGCAGGTGCAGCGCCGTCCGCTTTAGAAGGCGTGTGAAAACGTATATCTTCGGGGGCGGTTGTGTCTGAGGCAGTGGGTTTTGGATTAGGGCCGGCACATATAGAGACATCAGACTCAAAGATCGTGGTCCTCAGAGTTAAAGGAGTAGAAGCTCTGTGTTTAGCTGGGATTGCGGTGGTTTTCTTTGCCAGTTTCGGGGATGTTACATTCGTGCCACAACTTGAGATGGATTTGGCTTTACACGGTGCCATTGTGGCAAAAGGAAAGTTAGAAGAGCTAGATAGAGCAGACAATGTCGTTTTAGGAGGGTCGGCTTTAAAGTGACAGTTAGCAAACATGTTGGGAATCAATTTAATAGTTGCGGATCGAGAGGCAACTGCATTAAAAAGTGTTGTTGACTTTTTTGTGGTGGTCACTGTTGGAGTGTGCTTAGCTTGGCCTGAAGCAGCGGTGACTGGGAGAGAGTCGCTGTGTGGAACACTGGAGCTGAGGCTCTGCTTCTTTGTCTGAGAGGCTGGTCGCAGGTCTGCAGAAGATGAAAGTGAGAGACTTTTCCTCGGCTGCTGTCCTCTGCCTCTGCTCACAGGAGCCTTGAAATTAAGAGAAAGGCATTTATTAGACATGTATGTATTATGACATAACATTGAAATCAGACCTTGTAGGTTTTCACAGAAAATAAATTTGTTTTGATGTATTGGTGCAATACATAACAATAAACCCAGTAAGAGAAAATTAAATAAAACATAAAAACAAGTACTCCAGAAATGGAGAACATAAACAAAGAAAAGAAGAAAATTACAATAAACAAATCAATATATGGTCTTTTGTGCATACATTTCATGTCTAATGGGACTTACATAAGAGCAATGCTTTCTTTTCATACTTAAACCCCAACCTGCATCTTTGTAGTGCAGAAAGCTTCAGTGTACCTGACAGCTGCTCATTAGAGTCTTCTGCAGTTGCTCATGCAGGTTAATAATCTTCTCAGGACTACTCAGCCTCCTGCTTGCACTGCAACGTGTGCTGGAAGAGGGAGGAGTCTGACTCGGTGAGGATCCAGTCGAACTGGTCAGATCTGGGGAGGACTTCCCTTTTGTATCTGAGTGATGAGATCCAAATATCTCTGGGCCGCTGGCAGAGGGCGAGAGCTGTGGTGGGATTTAAATGACAATTTAAGGTACAAACAATTTTACAAACCACACCGATTATGTTAATGTGAAATTAACTGAGATAACTTGTAAAGACTGTGGCAGCTTCATGCTCACACATACATTAGAAACAAGGGAAATAACATATGGGCACCTGACTACTGTTTTAAAAAACACTTGGAACAATTGTGAACCTATCTTTCCATGCTAACGTTCTTATTAGGACGGAATTTCCCATAAACCCAGTTGCAAACACGATCTTTTCCACTTTGACCAAAGGGTTTGCTTTACTGAAAATATTAAATATGTTGTTTTCACAATTTGTCAAAAGAACAAACTACTATACTACATACTATAAAAGCCAGGAACTGTGCCTGTCTTGTTTATGTGTGAGAATGTTTTCACAACATGTATGCAGTAATAGTTTACTGTTTTGCTTTAAAAATGCCATATGATCAACCTTTAAGAGTTTTCAGAAGAAAAAAGATTTTGAAATTATGAATTATTATCTCACCTGAGCTCTATTGGAGATGAATCTATCTTTGAGTGCAGGAACAACAGGCGACGGTGTTGCTTGGACACTGGCATGCTCATGCACTGGTGAGGTTGGCACAGGTGAATTTTCCTTTTGCCTTTCTGTTGGTGCAGGTGTGACTTCACGACAGCAGTCTTGACAATTTGTTTCAGTGGGGACTAAAGATGTGTGTTTTTCACTTTTTACTTCTCTACATTTTGCTCCGGATTCAGGTGCAAATCCATGTTGGTGTCGCTGCTTAACAAGTGGGGAAGTAGTAGAGCACGTCTGATCAGTTGGGAATCCACTGGTGTTGTCTTGGAATTTGGAAATAAATCCTGATGTAAACCCGGTGGTGTAATCTCGGGTCTTTACGTTGCTGCATGGTGTGAAAGCTGCGGTGTAGTCTTGCAGAGCAGCGTCACTGAGCAGCTGCTCCACCTGATGGGCGAGTGTGGAGTCCACACGGCCATGTCTGTGCATGGCCTTCATCATCTGAACCAACAAGCTGTTCCTCTCCTGACACTTCACCACTAGGCAAGACAGCTTGGCCTGTTATTGGACAAAACACCTGTCAGTCAGTAAACTGCTCAGAGCAGTCCAACAGAAAATGTGTAATAAGACAAGAGAAATAAAAGGCTATATTTCACTTTCCTCACCTTTAGAGGAGCTATTTCCAGATCATTCTGGCTGCTCTTTTTCAGTGCGTCATACTACAGTAAAAAAGAAAGAAAGAAACTACTGTTTATAAATCACAGTTAAAAAGTCACGACATAAAACAAATTGCTTTGACTAGCATGGACCACAAAGCCACGGCTGAATGGTTTCCCACCTTAGCTTTGATGCCGTTATAACGTGTCCTGAGTGAGATGAGAACAACGCTCAGATCATCCTTGCTGCCCTGCCCTCGTTTCAGAGCAATATACTCCAAGTTGAGCTCCTCTAGAGCCACCGTCTGTGATGAGGACACACACACACACACACACACACACACACACACACAGCTGTAATAAGAACCTTAAATGTGTATGTATTATTTATTAGTGCTCAATTTTAAAAGGTAGTCTAAACATTATCAAAAGTCAAACAACTGAAGAACAGCAATGAGCTGAAGACCTTCCATAGAATGACAAACGTTACAATCTGTCTGCATTACAATGGATGTGAAGAGTAGCAAATAGTGAAGATTAAACATTTAGAACAGTTTCATATACAGACACTTGAGAGACAGTTAATGAAAAAGATACCTTAGCTTTGAGCTGAGCTGTAAGGATGTTGTAATGCTCCTCTGTTTGTGCCTTTAGCGACAGAGTGCTAGTCTTCTCCCTGACCAGACCTGTCACTTTGCTCTGCAGCTCCTTCACCTGCAGCAGACACAAACACAAATGTGTTCATCTTGGTTTGGACCTCGAGGTAAAGTTAGTGAAAAGCAAAACAGGGGTCCAACAGGGTGTCCAAACTACGAGACATATTTACAGCTTAAGCCCTATGTGTATGTTTCTTATCCGTGGATGTTTCTCTGACTGTACTTAGCTTATAGCATTCTTTTTTGTACCGTCTATTTGGTTAAATACCTGGGTTATGAGGCTGTCATTTTCCTTTCTGGTTTCTTCCATTTTATTTGCTTCATCTGTCAACCTCACTGACTTTTCATCCGCTTCAGCCGCCTTTCTCTCCGCCTCTTGCCTCGCGGCTTCTGAGTGACACAATTCACTGCGAAGCCATTTGGTCTGAAAAGGTCACAAACATTAACATGAACGCGTTAAGTTAGTGAGCTTTCCAATAATGCACCGCTGCCCTGTAAATATAAAACAGACAGCTGAAGAATAAAAAAAGATTGGTTCCTAAGTGACACCTACATTTTAAAATCACTCAAAAATTTAAATTTCCCATGAAATGAAACGGCCATTAGGATGCCGTGTTTGCTCATTAAGGTTAGGATTAACAAACTAATTGCAGTGAAAATTATAATAAGAAAAAAACATTTGACGGTAGTAGTTTCACAAAACAATCCCAAATTAAGTTTTCTACCACCTAAAGCTAGCAAGTGGACCTTGAGTTGGGATTGTGTTGTCAAATGAATATTATTTAGTGTAATCAAAGGACGAGTTGTGTAAACTCACATCTACATGGCTCTTGTCCAGTTCGTCCCATGACCTCTTTAGTTCTGCTCCCAAAGCTTCGACCTCCCTCATCAGATCACTTGGCTCCTGCTTTCCATCAAAAACATGTTGCATAAGTGCACAGTGATCCAACACAATGACACAATAAGCAATAATATCCTGAAGCAATAATGCTTCAGGATATTCAAATTGACACAACAGACAATTAGATAATGAATCACATTATACCTGCACAGAGCTTCCCCTGTGGTCATGAGCCTGACATCTTTGTGTAACTCCTGCTCCAACAAGGCTCTCAGTCTTCTTTGTCGTAACGGCACACTTTGGATTCGGCAGATGCGGCTTCTGATTGCTCCCCTCTGTTTGTGTTTGGCTGGGCAGAGCAGCTCGGAGGATGTTTGTTTCCTCTCTCAGGCCCTGAAGTAATAGCTGGATCTGTTTTTCTTCCCGTTTCAAACAACTGATTGAATGTTCAATTATTTCTTTATCTTCTCTCAAAACTGATTGTATTAACTTATCGCAGTCTTCTTGGCAAGTGAAAGATGATTGTTCTTTGTCTCTCTGCTCTTTCAGATGCTTAAGGGAATTGGTGAGCTCCTCTCTTTCTTCTTTCAAAGAGAGCACCGCCTGGCTTAACTGGTCACTCTCCGTCTGTAAACTTTGGAGCGACTGCATCATTTGATCTCTCTCTTCTTTTCCACTTGAGAGATATTCTATCAGTTTCTCTTTTTCTCTTTTGAGACCTGATAAAGACCCTTTCTCCTCTTTCAGACCACCGATGTACCTTAGAAACTGGTCTCTCTCATCCCTCAGCCCACAGACTGTCCTGGTAAGCTGCTCTCTCTCTTGTTTGAGGCCAGCAATAGATTGAGAGATGCTGTCTTTCTCCTCCTTCAGTCCCCAAACTGTTCGAGTTAACTGCTGTTTCTCTTCCGTTTGTGTCTGGATCGACAGAACTACTTCTGTCTGCTGCTCTCCGAGAACATCTATGCAAAGTGACAGTTCCTCTTTTTCTGTTTTGAGGCTCTGGACCGACTCGGTGAGCTGGCCTACTTGATCAGTCAATGAACTAACGTGCAGACTGCTTTGCAGCCTGTTCTGCGGAGGATCATAGTGATTAACATGTTGAGAACCAGGTGCTGAAGCTGCAGTCAAATCATCCAGTTGTTGACTGGACATCAACTGTGGTTTCTCTCCATTGAGCACACTTTCCACCAAACTGTCCACACATTCTTCTGCGTTGATCTGTTGAAAACTTGCAGATATTGCAGCTGTATATTCACTTTGCAATTGAGATCCACACAGTTCCTTGGCAACCTTGGATTCCTCCGTATGCTGTTCACTCTCCACTAACCTTTGCTGCAGCTCCATGATGGTATTGAGATCATCCTCAGTCTTCTTGGTGAGTTCTGTAATCAAACACTCCTGTTCTTGGTTCTCATGCTCCAGCCTGACTCTGTTTCCCTCTAGCTTGGAGATATGCTCCGTCAGCTGTGTTAGCTCCCTCTCGATTTCCTGTTCTCTGAGCTCAATGTGGGCCAGAAGCTCGTGGATCCGGTCCGCCAAGGCCCGGTTCTTCTGATTCAGGGCCTGGACAAGATCCTCCTGGGTGAGAGGGAGAATGGCGGTATCTTCAGCTCTGTTACTGGCAGGTAGTGGTATAATCTGAATACACAAAGAGGTAGATTTTGTGATATTCTGGAAAACTGTGTTATCGAAAGTTGGATAAAAAAATGTAAACGCCTGTGACATACCTTTCCTCTTGCAGACCCCCGCTCCACCTCCGATTCTTGTCCCTCTTTCCTGAGTTGTAATTTCAGTTGAGTATTTTCTTGAGCCATCATCTGCAGCTGCTCCTGTGCGTGCTCTAGGGTGACCTCCAAGCTGTCACGTTGTTTTTGATTTGTTTTGAGATCCTCCTCCAACCCCAAGCTCCTGTAGGCTTCCCTCAGGGCATCTGATTCCTCACTGGGGCTTTTCTCAAGGTTTATGATCCCTCTGGAGCACCAGGTCCCCAGTTTAAACTCATCTAGTGTCTCTGTAAACAAAGAGAGTGACTGAAGGCTGGGGTTGGTTTTGGAGCCAAGGCGGCAAAAGATTTTAGGTGGAGTTGATTCTGGTTTGGCAGATGAGGACTCATCCTCTGTGTTGTTCTGCAGTCTCTCTGCTTCCTCCTGGTGGTGAATTGGTGGAACTGCAGATGAAGGAGGCTGGCCTGTTCCCTCGTCCGACGTTAGATGTGTCTACACAGAGATCACAGTTGTGGGGCATGAGTTGTGAATTATTAATGCAAGAATGTAAATGTCAAAACAATTAATAGAACATTATCCAAATTCATGTCTCTTTATAGTGATATATATTTCTATTTAAATATACCTGTATACACATTTACAAAAGGGGAGGTGGTGATATAAGACCCTAAATCCTCCTATCCTTTCATTCTTCTGAGCTTTTTGTGCTGCAGTATTTTCTCAGAAAATAACAAGAAGGAATTTAGAATATTGCGCCAATATTAACATCAGATCTAATATTTATGGGTCCTTTTGTTATTTTTAGGTTAAAAACTGGTTAAATTAGTCACGTAAAACAAAAGTTGCAGATGTAACGACGGTTCTATGACTCCTGGATGACCGCCAGAGTTCTTGGCCATTCGGAATCTCATGAACTTGGGAGAAGATTCCGTAGGACTGATCTCAGGGGTCATCCGAGGTCACACGTGACTTTGTTGGTATAAAGACTCAACCTGCGTGTGCGCAAGACTGAAGATATGCAGTGTTAAGCACCGCCTCTGGTGGTCAGGAAGAATAAAATAGAACTGAATTATATAATCAAAATAATAGTTTCAGTTTTTTTGACCATTTTTGTTTATAATATCTCCTATTAAAGCTGCCTCAGTACATCACATCTCTTCTTACATTTATAAGCACAGTTCATCCGATGAGGATCAGGACTGGCTGGCTCTTGATACCCCTCAAGTAAATACTGAACTGGGAAAAACGTCCACGAGTACCATATATATAAATCAAAATTAACCAAAAATAAAATGAATGTCTCATCCCATTGGATTTATTTACAGTTTTAGTTTTGGACCATTGTGTTCGTCAACTATTGCGCCATACTCAATGAGACTACCTGATAATAATAATCATGTCTTACACACCTCTTCAGCGTTCCCCACCGAGGAGTGTCCCATGGTATATGACAAAGTGTTGGACCCAGGACTCAGGCATGTGGACTCAGGCACCGTGAATGACTGACTGGTTGTTTGGTTCGTTGGATCCCTCGGCATCTGCTGGAGTCTGTGGTTCTCCTCTTTCAACTCTTCAACCTCCTCCATCAAGGAGTTTTCAGACCGCTTCAGCTGTTGCACCTCTGCTTTCATCTCTTCCACCTTGCAGTCCAGGAAGTGGCGTTTCTCATGGGCCTCCTGGAGCTGCTCCATCAGTCCCCTCCGCTCTGTCATCCCACCCTCCTCTCTCTCCAGCAGCACCCTGAGATCCTCCTGCAGGCTCAGGATGAAGCCTTGCAGCCTGGCTTCGTTTGAGTTTGTTTCTTTGACTTGTTCTCCTTGTATCTCTTTCTCACCTTCTAGCCCTGCTTCCCTCTTATATCCCACACTTGGCTGCCATTGCCTCCTCCTCTCCTCCTTTCTCTCCTCTTCTCCTTCACCCTCTCCTCTCATGGGAGGCAGCCTATCTTGTTCTTCCCAGTGTGTTACAGTCCCAGCAGTAATTCGGACAGCGCTGATCGTTGCGATGCCAGTGGCGGCACTCACAGTCATGTCCAGTAGCTGCTTTTCTAAAGTGTAGATCCTGTTCTGTAGGATCTGCTCTCTGTCCCAGCCCAGGCTGAGCTTGTGCTGGAGTTGGGTTTTAAAGTTCTCGAAGTACTGGGACTGGCGACTCATCTCCTCCTCTTTGGCCTTCAGCTGCCTCTGACAGCGCTGCAATCGGTGCCTCCAAACCTGCTCCCCTCGCTCCTTGTCCTGGGTCTGGGCCGATGAGAAGTTGGAAGAAATATGCCACAGTGAAATCAATATTCTCTTAGAATATGGAATAGTGTGTGTGTGTGTCAGTGTTTCTAGTGTAGTAGTAGGCCTGACTGTAGATGTTATCTTTTGTGATCTCTGTCTCCTTTGTCTTCCATCTGGGAATTAATTAAGTTATTTATCTTATCGATCCACCACAGTGTGGTTACTTAAAAGCAGATTACAGAGAGTTAACTGCATACTATACATAGTACCTGTTTAACTAAAGTCAACCTCACAAGACTCTCACATGCATAACAGTCTTCATGTTTTACAGTTTATACATCCATGCCTATTGATGCATTCAGAGATCCTGAGCACTCACCATGGTCCTGACCTCCTCCCTGAGCATATGTAGTCTCTGGTCCAGTCTCTGGGAGTGTTGCATGCTGGTGAGGTGAGAGGCAGAGGGTAGCTGATAGAGCTGTAGCAGCAGGCTCCTCTCTGACCTCACTACCTCTCTGATCCTAACAGCACAACACAAGACAGACAAGCTCAAATTACATCTTAATAACTACTTAACACCAATTTGCACATTGACATAAAGCGAATAGGTTTACTTACTGTCCTAATTTGATCTAAATATCTACATTTTACCTGACAATGAGAGTACAGATGAAAACATGCAAATAAAATCTCCTCTGGCGAGTAATTCCAGGGGAGATGTTAGCAACAGTGTGCTCGCATGCAAGTGAGCAGAGCAGTCGGGTGTGTGTGATATGTGATATCACCTTGGCCAAAAGTGAGTATATAGTAGCAGGTAGGTGTGTGTCACTGGAGCCCCTCATCCCCAGTCTCTCACCTGTTCCTCAGGTAGCTGTCAAACTGTTGGGTTGAACCTGCACTCTGCTCCAGATCCCTTTCCATTGAGTATGTTACCATGGTAACAGAACTGCTTCCGGTACCCGTCATGTCTGCTGAGGTCAACTGATCCTCCATTAGTTAGCCTATGCCCACTAGGTGAGTGTTACCTGTGGGACAGGGAGTGGTGGTGTCAGACTTAAGCAAAAATAAAAAGGGAAATTGTTACGCATATTCCCTGTGATGCTTGTTTTTTGTTTTTTTTATTATCTACCGGTACACGTTCGTCATAAACACACATATATTGGCGGACAATAAAAAAAAAGATACACCAGTACAAAATTCAGCCATCTATTATTCACCATGTCAACAGCTTGGTAGCATGTTTGAGCAGATGTATCTCTCAAGTTACCCCGCCTCCCAATCACCCTGTCTTCTCCTGCACCTCCTAACACATCTCACAAGTCCTCCAACCCCAAAACTTAAAGGATGGGTTCAAACTTGTACTCACATGCCCCTCTGTACACCATCCATACTGCCCATCAACAGATATGGGTATGTGACTATTGTTACCTAATAAGCAAGCTAGCAAGCAGGTTTGACTAATGCATAACTAAATACCGGCAGGAATATAAATGTCAATGGATAACAAAGTCACATTTATATCATAAGAAAATCATTTGCAGATTTCCAACTCACACAGCCTTAAATTAGCTGTTATAGTAATGATCGTACAAAGAGTAAATTCTCAAAGTTAAACTGAAAACACAACCTGTTCTTTGTGCCCCTTTGATTGTAGTTTCATCTTCTCAATGCAGCGACGAGCTTCCAGTAAGTTCGCTTCAGCTCTGTGAACTTTGTTGCGCTGTTGTTTCCTGAGAAACGCCTCAGATGTTGGAGTTTGCCGGAATCCTCCGTTTCCAGTTGCCTCTCAGCTTGGTCCCCCCCCCCACACTCAGCACTGTGCTTTCTCTCTTCTTCTCCTCCATCTATCTTTCCTTTGCTATTGTCCAGCTGGGCCTTCTTTCAGCTGAGGCTGTGGCTCTTGTCTCTTTAATTAATCCTCTGATTCAGAGCTTTCTCTCAGTAAATCCATGTGTTTGCTTCTCACAGAGGAGTTTTTATGTTCCAGGTCCAAGAACCACGATAGTAAATGTTATTCATAAATAAATCTCACTTTAATCTCATGTATATGTAGTTACTTATTACAGTTTCAAAGATGTTTGCATTCCAGGTAAGGGTCAAAAGTGCACATTTATGAAAAAGGCCATGGGGTTTTCGTGAGCTGTCTACAAATGCATAAAAAACAACTAAGTTTAGTTTCGTCTTTGCCTGCTTCCAAAGCACCTTAACACCTAAGAGAAAGGACATTATTTACTCATCATTATTGTTACTAGCAACACTATAACTGTGTTAAATATTGATATGATACTGAGAATAAAGGTATTACCTGATGTGGGTCCACGGTCACTTTCATTAAGGCCAAAGAATAAATGCTAAAGAGAAAAACAAAAAGAGGAACAAAAACTAAAGGAACACAAGGGGTTTAATTAATAGGTGAAAAGGGGAAAGAAAAAGACAGTCAATAAGTTAATATAATAAAACCCATCACCAGTACAGAAGATGTTAACTCCTTCACATTCTCTCTTGATAACCTTTGTCTTGTCACGTGACATTTCACACAGACTCTACCAGCCACAAGAGAAAGCTTTCAAGATATAAACAAATAATGTGAACATGTACCTTTTCCTCTATGTCCTTTACTTGTCTCTTTTGCAAGTCAAGTCTGGCCTCCAGCTCCCTAATTCTCTGCAAGGCAAAGACAGACGTGGTTAGCGTGCACACAATCTGTATAAATACAACACTAAGACCATTTGGCCAGATCTGATACAATCTAACCAAAGAAACAGTTGTTAAACAGTTAATAAGACTGTGATCCAACCATCCCTGTATTTGCTCCAAATACTCTGCCTCCTTCCCATCATGCCTTCTGTCTCCATGGTAGCTGCATTGGGTAAGAATGAGCTGCCATGGCAACCGAAGAGCAGAGTTAACCGTGAACAGTCATTGAGACTTAAAGCCAGAGCAGCTTATTCACTGACTGCAGAATAACATATTAGTGTTAAATATTTTATCCAGCCAGAGTATATGTAAGTGTAATCAGGGTTAAATAAAATAAAAAGGAAGATACAAATTCATTGGCAAACACACAAGCACAGACTTGGAATTATAAAACTAAAACAAGGTTTTTAATTAAATATCCTGTGCTCCAAATGAATCTTTGGTGGAGCTGATGCTAAATGCTTCAACCAAACACAGCTTAACATTCATTAAGGTAATAAAAACAAGCAGTTTCAGTTTTAATTACTCGACCATTGAGTTTGCCAGGACATATAAAACCAAACTGGTGGAAAGAGGAAACAATTTTACTGGACTTTTGGACCAATCCATAAACTGAAACAGTAGTTTCCAGAAACGTATTTAGTTAGTAAGTATATTTCATGAGTAGCTGATGAGAATTCTGTTTTAAGTGTTTTAGGGTTAGAGATTAGGAAAAGCATGTTTGTTACAGTGGAACTGATTCAAAACAAATGTACAGTGCAGTGGTTGTTGATGTACTTGATGAATCACATATACTGTACGAGTCATGGGTGTAAAACTAATGTGAGGGCTGCAGAGTGGAGGGATACGGAAAGAGTGTGGGGGGGAGGTATTCAGATCACAATGATATACACCCACTCACACACAAAGTCTCATCCTGTCACTCTTCCACTTCTACATATACACTTACAGATAGGACTACAGGTTGCACACACAGGGATACTGCATCTTTCTCATAGCCCCAGAGGCGTGGTGGGGTCAGACGTTTCACAGGTACCAGGGGTCAGATTGAGGGAGGGCAGGACTCAGGAACCTGACCTTATTTGTTTTAAGCCTTACCTGCTGGGCCTGCTGTAGGAGCTCCATGCGCTCCTGTAAGATCTGACTGTCAAACTGCCGGCTCTGCCGGTGAATCTGACGCCGCAGCTTTTCCACGGCGAGCCTCAGCTCCTCCCTCTGCCTGTCTGTCAGCGACTCGGCCACCGCCTGGCATGCCGGCTGCTCCTGCTGCAGAGCGCTATACAGCGTGGCCTCCAGCTCCTCGATCCTCTGCACAGCCAGCCACATACACACACAAACAGGTATACAAGCATACACACACATGGACGTGCACATGCACATGCAGAAACACACACAGGCATGCACAAGCGCACAAACGGATACACATATGCACACAAACGCACACACACATACACACCACTGTGACCATGGCAGA
This sequence comes from Cyclopterus lumpus, assembly GCF_009769545.1. Lineage (NCBI taxonomy): Eukaryota > Metazoa > Chordata > Actinopteri > Perciformes > Cyclopteridae > Cyclopterus > Cyclopterus lumpus. The sequence continues at coordinate 13,438,032 of NC_046975.1, forward strand.
TATGAGGAACATTGTTCCACTTTATATTAAGGGTTGTCTAGGCTTGACGGTCACATGGCAACTTCATTATATCAAAAACACAAACCGTGTTTTTATTCTGTCCCGTATAAATTAATCCCAGTTTCCCGACTGTTCCAGCAAAGTTACCATGTAAAAAACAAGCTTCCACCAACACAATATAAAGTGGAAACATAAAGACAAACCATAAAAACTGACCATATCAAATGGTTATAATTATATAGAGAGTGCACTAAGTGTTAACTTTAGTTTTCTGGGTGCAGCCTATTTAAGTCAGGAGGAGGAGAATGTTTTAAGATCATTCATGCTAAGAAAATCTAATTCAACTTCACCAGTTGTCTACTTTAATCAAGCTAACCAGGATATTCATGAAGGCATTTCATCTTCACATTTCAAAAAGTTTTAGAGGAAGTAGATCAATGATTGGCTTTCGACCAATAAACAAGAAGCCAAATATCAATTTAGCACCTTACATTGTTGACAGAATTTAGACTTCAGTGGTAAAAGATGCAGTATCCCGACACAATTTTACCTTTATGGAGGTACGTTACATTCATGGAGGTTAAATGGGGTTCCAAATGTTTATGTGTCAAGCTGGAATGACAATGTTGCACCTATGCATTCCTTAATCCTTTATTCCTTGTATACAACCTTGGTTAATGTTGTAATCAATATAAATGAGTGCATGTTGTCTATTTGAGAGGCTTTGGCCAACTTTTGTACAAAAAGACTGATACTGCTCCAGGCTCCGTACCATGTAGGACTGATCCAAGGCCTGCTTCCTGTAGTCCAACTCTTCCTCGAGGAATCCTTTCTGCTTACTAAAAAGCTCCTGCAACAAGATGTGATAATATATAATACAGCAAATGTTATCACGAGTGAACGGTGGAGAATCAGGAATAAAGCATGTGGTACATATTGTGGGTCAGTGGTTAGCAGGTCCGTCTTTCAATCAGGGGGTTGGCGGTTCAATCCCTGCCCTAGTCCATGTGTCCTTGAGCAAAACACTTAACCCTGAATTGTTCCCTGTAGCTGTGTCTACAGTGTATGAATGTAACATGACTGTAAGTCGCTTTGGATAAAAGCGTGAGCTAAATGACATGTAATGTAATGTACATATTACATCTTGTTGACATCAGAACATCAAAAAAAAAAACAAGCTCATAAATAGCTTGTTCTGTGTACACAATAGTGAAAAAACGTTTGCATCCTAAAGTCAGACCGTCAAACCCAACAAAGACGGTGTGCTCTAATGCTAAATAGATTATTCACCGTGTCATTTTCCAGGTCGATCATCTTCTGTGTGAGGGCGGCCTCAGTGCAATCTATCTGCTTCAACCACTGTACAGGGAAGAAAGGTGAGTGATTCATACGTTAAGCCAAGATAGCTGGATTATTACCATCCATATTTAACTTTACAATTGACTTGAATGCAGTGGCTGTTTTCGGAATAAATTAAGTATTATGACTGTGTGTCCACTAGGTGTCAGCAAAAACACATGTCCGAGAGGCCTTTCACTCACCTTTTCACACAGTGAGATTACTGTCCCTGCTTGGATCACTGCTACCTGTTCCTCATTTCTGAGATTCTGCAGAAAACACAACAGATGTTATACGAGTTGGAAATGTAAGAATACCAGTGATTAAAAAAATATATATATTTCTTATTTCAATCAAACAGTGTGTTTGAACTCACTCCGTTATCCCCCAGGATATCCAGTTTCTTCATCAGCTCAGGAATGAGTACATCCTGCAGGACAAAACCAGACATCATGGTGACCGTGTATAGTCTTAAAAGAAAAATAGTCTGCTTTTGTGGAAGTTTTTGTATCACCTTGACTCCCTCCTGGTGACAGTAGATCTGCAGGGCACTGCTGCTGTTCTCAGGGAACGTCGACATGTGAAGATTGAGGGCAGGAGATCTACGTTCCCTCTCCTACAGAAAACACATACCATGTGAATACTCACATACACACACACCTAAAAACTCTGCTTGACTAGCATTTCTACAAGTCCAACAGGAAAGTAATTTTTCATCTTAACATTGATGAAGGCTCACTGCGAATGACAGATATTGAATGTAACCAAGTGTGAAAAGGGAGTGAATGAGGGATTTACTTACATGACACTGAAAACACGGTTGGTATCTCTCAAAATGAGGGAGGTGTAAAACCAAAGATTTAAATGGAAAACCAAACCACAAACAACCAGGGAGTTTGAAAACACATGCCGAAACTCAAAGCTGAGAATGGGATCTCCAACCGATGCTACTTTGTCTACATTCAGACATAAACAGCCGCAATATCAACTGACATGAGTGAGCAACACCTTTCAACCTCTAACTAATAACTCTAATATTAAAGAAAAAAACACAGATAAACAATAAAAATCCCTAAATTACTCTTCACTGTTCATCGTTCCTTGACTATCCATAGATATTGCTTTAATCTTGTGAAAAATGTGGAACACATGCAAAAATGAGAGACAAAATTAACATAGATGGGATTGAATATTGAACTTAAATACATTTTTATTCAATAAAAAATTACATTCATCTTAACACAACATACTCTGAATAAAAAAACATTCCAGTTAAGTGGAAGGGGTGTGCACACAGCTGCCATGCAAAACAATGCAAAACACAGAGGTGTGTATGAGTGTCTGTCTGGTGAGTCACTGTATGTAGGTCTTGCGTCTCGAACTGAGATTGTTGTTGTCGCCTCCTGGTGACAGTTTGACATTGGTACAGTCTCTTACTTCCAGTTCAAGCACCCTGAACTCGAGCAGCTCATTCTGATCCCGGGCATCTTGAACCTCAGCCTGAAACCTTGACTGCGCCTGCTGCGACACACACATCTACACACACACACACACACACACACATCTTTGTTATGATGGTTTGGTACGGTTTACAAAGTATTATCAACACTGAATTAGGAATGTCCTGTAGATATCATAGTTTTAAAAAGAATCTGAGAACCATTCCAAATCATCTCATATTACCTTTGAATCATCACAAAAATGTATTTTCCTTTTGACTTCAAATTATAACTCATATTACGGGTTTCAAACCTTTTGGGGGTCAACTTTAGTACAATCTATAGAAAAGTGTAAAATGCTGAGAACTGATATTGAATGCATGTCCAAAGAAATGAGTATGGACTAATGCAAACTACCTTCTCGTGCAGTTCCTGGTTGGTCCTGAGCAAGTACTGCTTCTCCTCCACCCACTTTGAATCCTGCCATAACAACCAAACACAACATCAGCAAGAAATGACACTGGCAGGAAGACGAAAGGAAAGAAAGCATCCACAACACCATCAAATGTACTTCCAAATGACACATGCAAATGAACCATAGACACAAACAGACAGGAACAGAGTAGCAGTGGCAAAAGTTTATTGATCCAGAGAAATAAAGACCTCTTTTTAGATAACAAGAAAAGGAGCTGCATTCACAGTCATCAAGAGTTCTCAGTAACAGGAGGAAATGGAGGCAATCCAAGGAGAAAAATAGCAGCGCAGCAAATCAAATTCCCAGATGGATCAAGCCACAGTGGAACAGGCAACATGCGGAAAACGTGCAGTGACAAAGGAAAAACTTCACAACAAATGAAAAAACTAAAAGTAGTGATATGAATCATAATAATCCCAGTGTTTCTCATGATAGACAGTAATTAATAATTAATTTGCTAAAAGTTAGAATTATTTAAATCTACTTAGATTAAAAAAATATGTGTTTTCTTTTCTTCTCCACGTGCAAAGGTCTCAGACCAAGATGTTATATGATATGATGACTTTATGATGACTTTTTCCATCCATTATCTTTAACCGCTTATCCTGTTCAGGGTCGGGGGAGGACTGGAGCCAATCCCAGCTGACATGAGTTTAGAGTCTTCAATTAACCTAAGCCGCATTTCTTTGGACTGTGTGAGGAAAGTGGAGAACGTGGAGAGAACCCACGCTGACACGGGAAGAACATGTAGACTCCGTCTAGCTGTGTGTGGAAGCCGTAGGAAGCCCTCTTGCTATCGGGCAACTGTGGCAGCCACCACACCATGTGCAGCAGCACTTTCTATATTGTTTATGTCATCTCTAGTGGTTATTTGAATTAAAAAGTGTCAATCCAAATGATTAGGATATAAATGATTGTATTATAAAGTGCTTAGAGCTATGTTAGGACGTTAAACTAGTCATTGGAGAGTTCCCTCTCCTATATATTGTTTTACATATTGCTGTGAAAACTGTATTTATGCAAGTTTCTCACCAAAAACATAACTACTTGTATATCAATCTCTTCATATCTGACAGGAAGCAGAGTGGTTTAAGCCTCCTCTCAAGGCTCATCGTCACTGAAAGGCCCAATAATAGGAAACGGTACCAACAAGCAGGGACAGAGTTTGCTGAAGATCATGCGGAAGTGACATCAGAGGATTCTGCGGCAGACCTGGTCGGCATAGCGCCAGACTAGGAGCAGAGCAGCCAGACAGACATGCAGGAGGGCCAGTGAGAGCAGGACCAGTGAGCTCCTGTCAACATCCTCCATCTTTACCTGCCCCCTCTCGACCAGGGCCTTCTCCAGGTCGAAAATCTTGGCCTGGCAGCTGGTGAGGTCAATCTGCAGCTGCTCACGTGTCTGTGGAGGGAACGATCAGCCATCAGTCAAGATGCGTGAAAATGTGCTACATAACAAAATAACAGACTCTATACATTCTGAAAAATATATATTTCAATTTACTAGACTTATAGTATATTTACTTCCTGATGTACAAAGTATGTATAGTTTATTTGCAAAGTAAAGAAACCTTTTAGAAAAAGGTTGGATCGTGGCTAAAGGGGGTGATAAATGTGAGAGTACAAACCCTGGCCTCCCTCTCAGCATCCAGAGAGCCTCCGGTCTGCTCTTGGAGAAGGGCATAGGCCCGCTGGAGAGCCTGGTACTCTCTGGTCAACTGACGGAAACGAAGCTCAGACTCTTCACGGGAAAAACACTTTATTCAAGAAAAATATAAATGAAAAGGTGTTAAAGACATAATAAAAACAGACAGGGTCAAACAAACACACTAACCTTTATCTAAACTAATGTGTAAGCCCATCAGTTATCAATTATCCTCAGATACTCCACTACTCTCCTACTCTCCCACCTCGACAACAGGAGATCCACGGAAATAACACAACTGTCCCATCCATGCTAGACAGTAAACTGACTAACCTGGGTTTAAACAACCCTGTGTGCAGCTGGAGCGTAGATTATTTATTTTGTTCCCTCACCACTAGACCTCAGGTGGTCATGATGGGCAGACATATTTTACCCTCTGAGCTGGAGCCCTCCAAGGTTGAGTGCTGAGCCCACTGCTGTACTCCTTATACACATACAACTGTTTGGCCAAACACAGGTCCACCACCACAATAACTTTTGCTGATGACACAGTCGTGGTGGGCCAGATCTCAAATGACAATAAGGCGGCATTTCTGGAGGAAGTGGCAAGCCAACCCCGTTTTTCCTGCCATCAGTAAAAACCAAAGAGCTGATTGTGGACTGTGCCAAGAAACATCATAAATCTTACATTGCGCTGGAAATCGACAGGACTCCAGTTTGACTAGCTTTAAGTATCCTGGTGTGCATATTACTGAGGGCTTTAAATGGACTACCTCAGACAGCTGAGGATAATCAAAGTTTCACAGGAATCGGTTTCCTCGACTGCAGTGCAGAGCATCCTGATGGGGCGCTTAACCGTCTGTTATGGCAACTGCTCCTCTCAGCACAGTACGGCCCTGCAGAGCCTATGCAACAGGAAGTGCATGAGCAGAACTAGGAGATCAAAAGTAGACTGTTTTCTTCTACAGGCTACCAGAGCCTTGAAAAGTTAACAATAAAGTCTTGATGAAAAATATTCCCAAAGACAATCAGCTATGTTTATATGTATACCTGCAATACAGCCATTTACATTCACCTCACATATTTACTTTCTCATTAACTTTAGACTGTTTACTATTTTTGTATACGTTTACTAATTTGAATATTTTAACAGGTATTTTGTTTACTTTGCTAATTAAATGTATTCTACTTGTATTGCACTGCCTGGGAGTTTGACACAACAACCTCTCACTATATGTAACATACTTGCATTTATATGTGACAAATACAATGTCTTGAATCTTATATCTCAATATTCATGCAGTACTTCTTTCAGTTGTTATAGTTTAAAATATAGTTTAAATTGATTATTTCAATGTAGACAGAGAATTATCTTACCTCTTCAAAATCCTCCTCCGGAGTTGCAGGTGTGCGGTCAGTGAGGTCAGTGTTGTAGGAGGTCAGAGAGGAGGTCTCAGAGTCTATCGACTCCTCATCAAATCCAAAATATGTCTCCACAACATGCCTCTGGAGAGGAAAAGAGGAAAAAAGAGAATATGCACATAGTTAAATAAAACCCAAACCATAACATTTATTTCTTTGAATTCAATAAAGATTTTGTACAGCAATATATTATTCACCAACAAAACAAGGGAAAGTAAATATGTTCTTATCAGATCAGGTCTCCACTGCTTGATTACTACTTTCTTGCTATTAAGGTTTCCAAAGCCCACAGAGTCCTTACCATCATGTTTATAAGTCATCTCCTGGCAACCAGAGAAGTACAGGCAGACTAGGGCACAGAGGCAAATGAAGGCCGAGAAGTAGAGGATAAGAAGGATGTACTCGTTCATGTTGCTACGAGACCAAAAACACCAACACAAACCTATAAAAAATATCCCCAAAATATGTCTATCAGATGTATACAAAGCTGTGCAGGCCTTTAGTAACGTCCAGAAAGCGCAATTGCTTTCCGTTGCACTCCCACTCAAAATAAAAAAACGGACCACAAAGCTTCTGGTTCCAATCAAAGTACTCCTATAGAAAATCCCAAATGCCAGATTCTCCTTTTAGTCTCCAAGCTCATTTACGACACTTTAAATTCATAACAAAGAAAAAAAGATAGACAAACTTCCAAGATAAAAGCCGCTGTGCCCAACCCTGTATCCACCTCGCCAAGGTGACAAACTGGTTCTAGCAGGACAAGTGGGAGAAAATAACTGACGTGCATCTAAAAACTCCTCCTCCTAGCAACATCATAGACTCTAAAATGTCCCCTGGAGTTTAAGCCCAAACATGCACACAGACAATTAGTAATCCCTTTTCCCTCTTTATTAACACAGGAGGAAGCACAGATAAAAAGACAAAAACTGTGACACACAAGTTGAGTTAAACACGATCGTACAAATAACACTAAATAAAATAAAGCAATAAAAAATAATAATAATAATTTCCTACTAGCTGGGATGGTTGGTTCTGAGCATGCTTACTCAGCGTGGTGCTCCCAGCTGGGAGGGATACTGTCATCACTGTCTCTTGAGCCCAATTAAACACAAACAGGCTCAGAGAGAGAGAGAGACACACACACACACACACACACTCAATTAAAAACAGTCCTTATAGATCAGTCAACCACAGATAAGGTAGTTGCTTAGTTACGCACCACTGGCCAAAATAAAACACTTACTTTAGACAATTTGGGAGGTTTCCTCCTGTTCTTTTTGCTCATCACCAATCGGTCCCGTTCCTAAAGGAAAACACAAAGTCGATCAAGATCAAGACCGGCCTCACATCTGAGCTTTAGATTAGACACCTCAATCAAAACAACAACTGGCATCACAATATATTATTTTATGCAGCAGTGTCTGCAATATCCGAGGTCAAATAAGAACACCAGAAAATAAAAATAAAACTGTACTCATAAATTAGACGAAGTGGTAACAGTGGACAGCAAACAATATTATCATAATAATTAAGCATTTAGGTTGAATGCCTTGTGATACGGAAGGTACGGAAAATAGTGTTGGAGGTGAAAGATGGGTGAAGATGAATCAAAGAGACATTATCTGCTAATTAGAGATTAGCAGTAATACAATAATACATTCCACCAATCAACTGCCTCTTCTGAAAATATATAACCTATTCCCTTTAGCACAGAGGAAGAAATGATGGGCAAGTGCTGGAAAGCCAAAAAGTCTTCTGGGAGACAAACTCCCAAATCAGATTCAGATAATCCTATTATCTGACAGCATAGATCAGCCAGTCCTATCTCATTATATGAACATCTTCGATTATTTTCCAGAAAATATTCCAGGTTATATGTTAAAAACAGCAACATTTGACACACATTGAAAACAATTAGAATTTAATTGATTTCTTTACAAAATATTTGGATTTGGGTTTTGAGTAAACTCCTGACCTGCGTGAGCTCATCAATGATGCCACGTTGCTCCGAAACCTGCAGCTTTAGGAACTCCACTTCCTGTTCCTCGTGGGCATAGCTCAAGTCTGTCAGGGAGCTTGGCCGCTTCAGCTGGGACTGCATGGATTGTTGCTGTGAGGGGGGCCGAGAGGAGGCGGCTTTTTCCTTCTAAAAAGGCGAGAGACAGAGAGAGAAGAGGGCATGTTATGATTGTTATGAAAGAAAACAACAGAGAGTAGTGGTAGTAAAACATATACTGGATGCATCTCACCATCTCTGCGTTGTTTCGGCTCAGGTTCTTCAGTTTCTCCTCCATGCGTTGCAGCGTTTGCAGGAGGTCGTCATTTTTCTTGGACAGACGCTTGTTCTTCTCAAACATGGGCTTCATCTGGCTCTCGGCCTCTCGCACCCGTTTCAACTGGACAGAGGAAAGAAACAGGAAGGGGAAACAATGTAATCGTAAGTCTTTTAATGACAAGGAATTTCCAGTTTGAGCAGGATAGGCAAGATGAAGGCTGGAGAGCTTAGAAAATTAGAAAAATGAAAAACACACATTTCATAGGCATGTTTGTTTATGTGTGTATTTCTGTACTCTTAGAGTAACAATGTGTGCGTGTATTTGCATTCCTATAATCACTGCATGTATTTACTTCTGTGTGTGTGTTTTTATTTGCATCGGGATATTATATAATAATAATGACAATCACTGCGTATATGTTCTTCTGTCTGTGTCAGTGTTACTCACAAGTTCATTTCTCTCATCAGCCAGTAATGCATTTCTGTCCTCCAATTTCCTGATGACCGAGTGGAGCTCTGCAATCTTCAGCTGGAACCTCCTCATGTCCCGCTCCTCCACCTCCTGTGGAGCAAGGGGAAGAGGAGAGGAGGAGGAAGACTAAAAAAGGTAGTACATGCAGGCAGGCAGGTAATTGAGGTGGATGGGAAAGAGGAGGTGATGGGATGAAGAATGAGATGCCATTTCACTGAGAGACTGGGGGCCTGTGTGTGCAGTATACGCAGTATATTCACATGCTTCTCATGGATGTATTTGCTGTATGTGCAGGTGTGACTTAATGTACAGATTTACAATATTGTTCATCTCCAGATGACATATAATTGATGTTTATCCTTGTAACTACGGAAAAAAGTATCCAGTCAAATTTCCTGAGATTCATTTGAATTAAAATGGTGGGTTGAGTCCTGCCATAACCCATAGAGCCCAATAAAGTTTAAATCAGGAACAGAACAAGTATACTTTTTAAAATCTAAATTACCAGTAAAAGAAAAAAAGCCTTTAAAAATGAATGTTCGTATTATACTGTGAAATAACTTTAATTCCTGTAATTTGGTCTCATGCATGTAAAACGTGTGCACATTTGAGAATGACATGCACAGATGCACGTGTATACCTGGTTGTTGAGCAGGTCTGAGTTGTCCCCCAGCCCAGGCACCAGCTCTCTCTTTGGGCTGCCGTGGTTGTGTCTCTCAGCCTCTCGTACCTGACCCAGCTGCTCATCCAGAGCTTCCTTCTGAAGCTGAAGCTTCTGGGCGAAGCCGGCCTGCAGCCCCAGCTCCTTCTCCAGGGCACACATCACCCGGTCCTTCGCCTTCAACTCGTCCATCTATAAGAGGGATGGATCGGTACATGGTGGAGGGTGGTGGAAAGAGTGAGTCAGACAGACAGTTTCCCATTGTGTCCCAGTTACATTAATATATTACCGGAATAAGTTATAATATATAGAGCATATATTTCTGAGCTCATGTTGCAGGAAATTCAGCAAAAATGTTGCCTGGTTTATATGAAGTACATTGTTCTTCTGTTTTATTTAGGATGCTTATTTGGTTGTGAATATGTAAAATTATTGACAAATATTACACAGTGCGGGCAAGTATAATATATAAATATGCAAATTGGCCTTACAGAAGGTAAATAAAGAATTGGCCTTACAGAAGGTAAATAAAGATTAAATAGACTAACGCATTTCTAATAAATAAATACATTCTGTAACATATTATATGATATTAAAGAGTCACCAGTAACTATACTGTCATCAGTGTCTTTTGTCTAAAAACTATCCGATAAAGATTAGACATATGTAGTGTCTTTAATGTGTGTGGTCCCAACAGCAAGTGGCCTCACCAGTCGGCGGATGTCTCTCTCACAATCACGTTTAATACGGTGCACCTCATCCTGGTGCTGTTGGTAGGCTGTGCGGAGATTCGCTGCTTTGGCTTTATCGGCCTGCAGAGTATTTGCATGCGCCTCTTCAGCTTGTTTCCTGGCAGTCTTTTGCTCCAGGATCTAAAAAAAACACATCAACAATAATATTAACACACACAAAACCAAAACCAACAAAGAGAGCGACACTTATTTATAAACACACGTCCTATCCCATTAGACAGTTGTAATGATAGATATCCTGTTTGTCCGGAAAGACTACATCGTAACAATAGCTTGGCAACAGGCTTGTCCACCCCGTTTCCTGTTTTTCAGAAACACATGTCCCACATCAACAAACACACATACACTCACACAAGGATTTTCAGATGACAAAAAAAAGGTCTCATATAACCAATGCCCTCAGAAAATATCCAATCTGCAAAACTCATTCTATAATTTTGTGACACAATACAAAATTAAAAAACACCAAGGTTTCCTCTCATTTATTAGAAGCAGAACACAACAGATGCGGTTTGACAGCAGAATTAAGTTTAATACTCAAAAGTGTATTTTGTGATGTCCCAGTTAACACGTTCATATTTTTCCACAATCTATATTGAAAGCATAATTCATATTGCATTACCGTCGCCTGCTATAACATACCTCCTGCTGTAGCTTTATCCTCTCCCCATCAAAAGCTCTCCTGGCCTCCTCCCGAGCCTCTCCCAGAAGAGCATTTTTGAGCTTGTCGGCGGCTCCATCCCTCAGTGCGTTCACAAGCCCCTGGAGTCTCTGCGCCTCAGCATCCTTGATCTTGATGGCCCGGGCCAGCTCGAATTCATGCTGCCGGGCCAGGGTCTCACGGGCGGCTGCCATCTCGCGGACCTTTTCTTCATGGAGTTTGGCACGCAGGTCAGTGAGTGCCACAGCATGTTTGTGCTGCTCAAGCTCCCGAGCCTGCCGCTGCTCCTGGAGCCGCTCACGAAGCTTACATACCTGGGAGAGAGTCACATTGGAGTTGGATTGGAATTCAATCAACCATTCATTATCAAACAAACCACAGGATACCAGTGTGTTCATCCATTTGCCCCCAGACTGTGACAAATGTGTGCATTAAGTGCTGGCAACAAAATGCTCCCTGTTTACAGACACATCAAGAACAAGTATAGCTTCTGTGCCAGCTGAAATAAATGTTAATTCAAAGAGAATCATCCTTGCATGCACGTCCCAACATCTTTCACTGCTCAGATTAATATTATCTTGACAATCTATTCCATTCAATGCATCTGTATACTTGTCCCACCTTAACTGTCATAATCATACTTTATGTACTACGGTTGGCATTACATCCATTGCTCCACATAACCTCTTTTTTTTTTTTTTCGTGAACAGTACATATGTTTTAAGCATGTTTTTGGGATGTACAACCGTGACGGATCCAGAGAAGGGAACAAGGCCACAGAGAGGTGTGTGTCAATCAGATTACACAAGAAGAGGCAAACCGCCCAGACTGCTTTTCAAAGATTATGTACAGTATTAAAAAGGGAAGGCCTAACAGCCACTGAATAAATATCATGATGCAAGTTGGCCATGTAGTGTACGCTGATGACAATGTGTGCATTAATAACATGACATTTTTAAAAAGTATTAACATTTAGTGATAATCCAACCTTCGATAGACATAAACTCAGCTCATACTGAGTGCACCATCATCATGATTATTACAGCTCCTACTACTAATACTCCGAGTCTTACTTCTTAATAAGTGTGCTTGCACTGAATATCAGCTGCAGTTAAAAAGCCTTTCAACTTTGTGACTGTGAGCCTGCATAAATAAGTTAATCATTTTTAAATAATTCTTTAAAATTGGCCACAATTATCTTTCCTCTGCTTCTATTGTGATGATTTCATAGGAAACGCCTCTCCACCGTCATTGTCATAATTTCTTTACACAAGGCCTCCACTTCTCCCTCCTCACCTTGCCCCGCTCTTGCTGCAGCTCAATCTGGTTGTCCAGGAGTTTGCTCCTCAGTTCCTCGTTGGTGACCTGCACCGAGTCGGTCATCATCTCCAATTTCTCCAGCTTCCTTCCCTTCTTAGGGGGTGGAGCCACAGGGGGTGTGGTTGAGGACATCGCACTATGGCCGCCCAATCAGGACGGACATAGAGTGCAAGGTGTTGCGAAAAGGAGGAGAGTCAATCGCTGCTCCACCTCCGTGCGAGGCCCGTCATCATCATCATATCATCGTCAACGCTACATCATTGCTGGAGGTTGTTGAGTTTCTATTTGAGAGAAAAAGAAAAAAATGTCAATAGAGTGTTTTTTTTTTTTTTTTTAAACAAAGAAAAAAATGAGTCAGTGTTAAAAACTGGGTTAAACGACTCTGCACAATGCACTGGACCCAAGCCACATGACGCACTACAGCCTGGGGAAAACAGACTATTTTTGGAACATGTACACTCTCCTCGGTCACCCTCCTCTCTAATACATGTGCGTGGGCCATATAATTTCACCTTGTTCCAGTCCCTGGGCTGGACTCAGTGCATGAAAATATGTCTCTCACAACTTTCAACACTTCTGTTTCACTAGACTAATACATTTAATTAACCTTGATGATTCCTTTTCTAGAGATGCTGTGATCCCACCTGCTCCCACATTATACAGAATGAAGAGCTGCCGTGTCACTGTAGTCCACTTAGCCGCTGTAGAACAAACTAATACTCACATATCACGTCAGCACTCCTTTATCACTTTACTGTAAATTCCCTGAACACTGACAGTCTCCTTGGAAATGTGATTTGGACTTATTTGCTTTATTTATTTATTTGTATCTTTTTTTTTTTGCTAGAATGACACACATTCCCTGTGTTAAAAGTCATTTAATCTCCCGCTGGAATGAATTGTAACCTAGTAACCTCCCAGTTCTTTCTGCTTACAATTTAATAAATAATGCAGCGATAAGGGAGCTAAAGCATTAAGACTGCATGCACCTCCATCTTTTTCCACACACACGTTACCAAACATTCTTACAATATACACAGATGGCAGCAATCGTTACCAAGGCAACCCTTGCTCTCAAAAACTCTCTTCCTCTTATAGCAAAGAATGATGGGAAGAAGGAGTGTCACTGTGGATTTGAAACAAACAGAGATACACACAATGGCATCGTATAGGGGCTGCACGTTGAACACACACACACACACACACACACACACACACACACACACACACACACACACACACACACACACACACACACACACACACACACACACACACACACACACACACACACACACACACACACACACACACACACACACACACACACACACACACACACACACACACACACACACACACACACACACACACACACACACACACACACACACACACGATTTGGTTAGCTTGTCCAATCTCTGAGCCGAGGTTGACAGAGACAGAAATGCAGTGACGCTGGAGTGCAAGAAAGCTTTCTTCCACATGCATTATTACAGAGCACACACAGTCAAACATTGGAAACCAGTGGGGATGGGAGGGGGAAAGAATGAGCGACACAATGGAGGAGGATTAAGCCAATAGGAGAGGAAAGAGCAGGAGCAAAGTGAAGAAAAGAAACATGCAGACCTCGACCAAAGAGGGAAACCAACTTTCAACCATTTCCTCCCTCTCCTCTTACATCCCTCCACCCCCATTTGCTGGCATGGTGATGGTTACTGAGTCGAGGCAATCAGTGATCTCGCTCTCACGGAGACAGAAAGAGAGAGAGAGAGGAAGAGAGAGGGAGATCATTCACACACAAAAAGCACCAACACAATCACACACTCTCTGAGTCTCACACAGAACTAGAGAGAGATACAGCTGGCATCTATGCACACGAAAGCCCTCTGCTTGTATTCCCATTACTAACAAACATGTCTTTATTTAAAGGAGACAATAGACTTGACCCACATGTGTACTGGAATTTGCAAACATAATGTAGGAGAACAAAGAATAGTTTTCTGTACACCCTGCCGCTGCTTTAAGCATGTTTATGCACGCCTGTGCCATCACCAGACACCATGTACCCATGCAAAAATGGCTGAGAGGCATAGTGGGTGGTTTCACTGTTTTTGTTCCTCTTTATCAATAATGTATAGTACATTTTTCACTTGACATGAGTCCAGATTTGTATATTTCATCATCCACACACAGTTCCCACCAAATGCCATGGATCCACCACAAACTGGGACATTTTATAGGGGCACCACTATGCAAGCAGCGTCAACGTTAGTTCACAGAAGCAAACAAAAGTCATCACTGGCCATGTACCTTAAACTACCTCATGTACGCCAATACATAAACAGTTAGCCAGCTTTTATTGCACTAGTAAACGCAAATGTTAAACAAAAACCTTTCAGCTAAAACTGATGGCCAAGATCAAAGAGGCATTGTCGACCCAGCTATCACCCACATATAGCTGTAATCCAATGTTCATAACTGAAGAAAATTATTATGACTCGTCAATTCAATCAAAAGTTCTGTTTTGCAAAGAGTAACATTTGATTTTTTGTTTAAATGCACCTTAAAAGACCAGTTTGAATGCAGTGAATGTAGCACTGAGACAATCAGCTGATGGAGACAAATCAGTTGATGGTGACTGCAAGAAAGAAGTGATAAAGACATGTTGCAGCTGCTGAAGAGTTTCATAATTAGGCAAATTGCTGCTTAAGAACGAGACTCTAAAAATTTCTGCAATAAAAAGTGTCCATCAGCATAACTACAGGAGCATTTTTAGTTGACGTATTATACAATCAAGGTTTTATCCTGGTACCTGCTACGACTGGCTGATGGGGGAATCTTGATCCATTTAGAACTGGCTGAATAAAGAGTGACACATATAGAAGTAGTTTCAGAACTACCTCAGGAAATCTCAGTTTACGCTGCTAAATGATGGTGTAACAGGGTTACAGTAGTACACAGGAAGATTTAAACTTAGGAAACATTTAGAAAAATTGACTTCAATGATGAATCAATTTTGACTCATCATTTCAGTTCTAGTTGCTTCTTCTATGAAAAGCCAAGTTGTTTTCCACTCACTGCCTGTTTCTACCTACCTGATTGATCATATATTATGTCAATAGAGTCGTATATTTATTTAAGTCAAATGAGGTGGAATAATTATTGGCCGTTTTTTAAATTACCTATCCTCGATGGACATCTGAAAAAGAGATGTGCAATTGTAGTAAATGACTGATTGCTGAGGGATGTCACCATGATAATCAACATGAATATTGGGATTTAGACTTTACAAAGAAGCCTGATGTAGGAGAAAATTGTTCCTAACTGGCTCTGAACAAAATATTTATATATAATTAGCGTAAACACAACATTTAATTTATATAAGTATTGTATATACAAGGTCTTTTATATGAGGTAAAAGCAGTTGGGTACAAAGACGTTTTTGCAATGGTCACACATTTATTACACACTCACACATGGACCTCCTCGAAGCTAGACAGACCACACACACACACACACACACACAATAAATAGATAAAAGAGCTGCAAATGGGAGCTGAAACAAAGACTTCTCAGTCTAGGTAATAAATTAACAGTATAAGGGTGTCGACAGACTGAGATATACTCCTGTCTATATTGCACATGTGTTACAATGCCTCATAGGCATGTATATCGACACACATACATTCTCATTGTAGTCATATTAGCATCAGCAGAAGACTGTCAGAACAGGTCTCACCACACTCCAGACATCCCTCCACAGTCCAGACACACACACACACACACACACACACACACACAGCAGTCTAGTGATACTGCAAAGACACTGTAAAGATCCCACTGAGAGGCTGAGAAGCCAAGTGCAGCACTAGTGAAGCACATGACCTACAAACTACTATGCTAGCAGAATGGCTACAAGTTATTGACCCCAATGACTAGTCAACCCAAACATATCAACAAGAAGTCTCTCTCGCTCTCGCTCTCTTGATGTGTGTCTTTCACATACATGCATGCCACCGACTCAGTTAGGCTATTGTTTGTCTTAATGCTCAGGGTTTGGATCTATAGTCACTAACCTATCAATTTGGTCATGCATTGCTGGTGGTGTGCTATTATGGTCCGTGCATCTGTGCATGTATGCTTTTGCATGCATGGGTGCATCTATGTGTGTATGTTAGCAGTGATAGCCTCTCACCCCTCAAAAACACATGATAATGCATTCAGTAACGTGATTAACCTTGCCTTTCCCTTTCCCTCTCCCTCTCATTTTAACGAGACATCGAGCGCATCACTGTCTGGTGACTAATCCCTGGTTTACACAAAAATGAATACAGACATTTGCTCATCTGTACACTCTTTGCATAAAGAATACCCTCATATATGTCTTTAAGAAAGGGATATAAGAAAAGAAGTGAAGCAATAATGGAAATATGCACATGTATAGTCCATAGGGATAGACCTGGTAGCAGCCGCTTACTCAAAGTGCTACACTCAGGAAAGCAGGTATGGAAGGAGAGATTATGAATGAAGAATTACTGGGATGAATTAAATTAGGGAGAGGAATGTGGATTAGGGCAGGGGTAAACAGACTCAAGTGAATGTCGGCATTCACTGATGTTATTCTAGAATAGAGGTAGAGTAGTGGGTTGAGGTTGAAGAAACAACATTAAACCATCATAAATAGACAGTCAGCCCGTCGTCCTGTCACAATAATAATGATTGCTCCAGTAACTCTATGAGAGCTACCCCTTACTTGAAAATAATTAGCACAGTATGCATCATAGTTTTTAACAGCGTGCCCTGAGCAGCCTGATCAAACAGAAGTGAGTGTGCAACACATGTCGGCTGTCCACCGTGGCAGATTCACGAGCCTCCGGAGCCGCAGCTGCAGAGCTGTTATGACAGACCAGTAAACACAGCGGACGGGCAGAGGACCGGTCTGGTAAAGGGGGCCATGGTGGAGATGTTGGGGATGGGTCAATGCGAAGTGGCCAGCTCTCTCGTGAGCTGTCAAGATGGGAGAGTACAGCGGAGAGTGTCTGTCCGGGCCTGCCAACCACACCCCACGGCGACATGCACGGGGGCTGCTGCAGCATCCTCCAGTCTCAGAGGTCGGGTGTTCGTGCACTCGGTGACTCCGTGTGAACCGCTGTCATGTAGCATTTTGCACCGTGTGTGACCACAGACTAATGTGATCCACCTTGGGGGGCGCGCTCCCTTATAAGCCGGAAGAAACGTCAGCACTGTTAACGAGGACAGTCAAAGCAGTTGCAATCATCACGTTTTCATCGTTCCTCTACTGAGTCGGCCAGAAACCAGAGACGTCCCCCAGGTTCACGATGCAGACAACATTCACATCCCCGTTTGGGTCGATACGAGGCTCGGCAGTCAACCTCACTGTTGGTAGCCCCCCCCAAAAAAACTCACACCGCAAACCAGATGTGATGTCGGCGGCTCTCCGTCCGTCGCTGCTCGGTTCGCCGATGAAACACGGATGTCGGATGTGTGTCACAGCAGCCCTGTCAGAAGCCCTGTCAGAGTCTACTCGAAGTTATTGTAATTACAGACCGAGCAAACTTACCTGAAATGGAGGTCTGGCGGTCACAAGTGGCCTGATGTTGTAGCGTCGCTGCCTGACGTTAGTGTGCTTCACATCCAGGAAGGGAGGGATGAATTAACTCACCTCCAGCTCCTCGGCTAACCGCTAACAGCGACCGTTTACAACTTTATTCCGATGTTACACACATTTTCCAGCAGTGAACACAACGACCGAAGTTGTAATTCCACCACTGACATGATCCTCTAACCTAGCTTACAAACGGGACTCAGCTTCAGGCTTCTCCTCCTCTCGCGCCGCACGTTGACATATTTCTCCACGCCCACACACACTCGGGTGTACGCGCGACGTCATCCGTTCCTATACGTTTCAAACACGCGAGTAGAAATAAATAAATAAATAAAACAGTTTCGTTGCCCGTGTTGACGTGAACATGGGGAGGGGAGAAGAAGAAGAAAAAAAAAACGCCGGTAGCGTGATAGAAGCGCGACACCTGACTGCGTGTTCAAGAATGACACCGCGCGCGGTTAATGCGTGGACACGCAGCCGGTGCGGGAGAAACGTACCGTACGTCGTCAGGCCGTACGGCGGTACGGCCCATACAGATCATGGATGTTCTATTATACCTCCACGGTATACTAACATACCAACACAAGAAGAAGACAGCATTTGAAATACAACGTGAGAACACATTAAAAAAATATATATATTATATTTAATTTTGTCAATAAAATATTTTCCTAGAAACAAAATATTTTACTTTATGTTAATGTTGCCAATAACATGTTTTTTATGTTGTTTCTTTCTATTTGCAAGGATTTGTATTTTATTGTATACCTATTCATTATGATGTTTAAAATGTTATTGCGCTCTTGTATCTTACATTGTAGGCTACTTGTCTTGTACCTTGTGTCAAGCAATGTAGCCTACACTATGAGAGCAAATATATTATAATATAAGGTCCACTGTGAATCTAAATACAATTAAGTAAAAAGTATTAAAGGCTTAATCATAATCATCATTGTCATACAAACTCACTGTATCTTATTAATCTATAATGTGTGTAACTTAAATGAATCCTAATGTTTATTGAGGACAATATGACTTGTGAAATGATAGAATTGTGTGAAAAAAATGTGACAACATGAAAGCGGTGTGTGTGACCCAGATTCTGGAGGATGCATTACTTACGCACAGCTGCATGTCTCTGCCTCTGTGCCTGCCTGTATGCCATTCACAATGCATCATGAGCTCTCTGTGGCTGCAGCATATGTCCATTGCTGCAAGACAACATTGGTCACAGGAAGTGGAGGAAGAAGAGCAAACAGTTGATGAGTTTTAATTCTCCTCTTCTGCAGTGGTCATTCACTCATCCAGAATTGGTGTTCCAATTATCATTTATCCAGGTTGTTTCTGCTTATGCACTTCATATGAATGTAACATGTTCATGTGAGGTAAAACTGACAGGCTAAGAGGGTGCGTTTGGAGTATTAAGCTGTGCTCCATTCAGGTTCCTGCTGAGGCCAGCAAACAGACATCCAGATGGAGAGATAAAGTGAAAAAAACCCATTGTGGTTGCCGGCAGAAAGAGAGACGGGGAGAGGGAGGGTTGTGTATCCTGCTTTGTTTTGGTGAAGGATTGACTCAGAGGGAATGTGTGCGAGAGAGCGTTAATGAGAGTTTCTTTTAATTGTTTTGCCTGAGGTATTTTTACTGTTTTCCGCAGCATGGTATGGGGTCTGCAGTTTTTGTACTTTGTACTCTCTCTCTCTCTCGCCCTCTCGCTCTCTCTCTCTCTCCACAGAAAAAGGATAAAGGAAACTTTATTATATTTTACGTCACAACAACCTTGTGATTAGACCTTGTGATAACTCATCTGCAGATTATAAAACATAGGTGTTTTTAGATTCTGGTTTAAATATTTGTGGTATTATAGTGTAAAAGTGATGGTAGGTACAGGTGAAAAGCATGTTTCTAAGAGAAGATCTAGTGACTAGGATGAAAGGTCAAGTTATACAAGCATCTAAATTACGGATTTCGTCATGAGGAGAAGGAAACAGTCTATTTCCATCTCTTATGCCCAGTTGTGAATAGTATGAGGAGTCACTGTTTTCATTACGTTAACATTATCATTTTAGGATTTCGGCATATCAATGAGAGATGTCCATAATAGGCTAAATATATTCATGACTGCTGGCAGATTAAATTGACTATCTTTTGTAGATGGCCATTGGTATTCAGAGAGGATCAAATGAGGATTGTATACAGCTAACCTTCCATTTTATACAGCATTTATCTAAAACATTAGACACGTTTGCATCCATTTACGAAGCCAGCCACCAAACTGTCCAATTTTCCACAATGTAACCCCTAATCCCCCAGTCTGAAGTGCTTGATATAAAAAACGTTCATATGAAGGTATTTCGGCTTCCCGGGCATGAGTTTATGCCCGGGAAGCCTAATTCTGGAAAGTCAAGGTTACAGAATGTCCAGGTTCTGCAATATTCAGGTTCTAGAATGTCCGTGTTCCATTTTCCAGTATGTCTGGGTTCCGGAATTTCAGGTTCGGAAATGTCTGGGTTCCAGAATGTCTGTGTTCCAGGTTCTGGAACGTCGGGTTCCGGAATGTCCGGGTTATGTTTGCTTCTGGAATTCCTGTGTTCCGTAATATCCGGGTTCAGGGAAGTCCGGGTTCCGGAATGTCTGGGTTCCATTATATCCGGGTTCAGGGAAGTCCGGGTTCAGGGAAGTCCAGGTTCCGGAATATCCAGGTTTCGAAATATCCGGGTTCAGGGAAGTCTGGGTTCCGGAATGTCTGGGTTCCATTCCGGAATGTTTGGGTTCCGTTCCGGAATGTCCGGGTTCCGGAAATGTGTAAGACATCACACTATTCTATAACATCACACCTTTAAATCTTGGAGCATTCACTGTTGACTGAAAACCAACTTTTGGTTCCGGAATGTCCGTGTTCCGGAATGTCCAGGTTCTGTTTGCTTCTGGAATTCCTGTGGTCCGGGTTCCGTAATATCCGGGTTCAGGAAAGTCCGGGTTTCGGAATGTCTGGGTTCCGTAATATCCGGGTTCAGGGAAGTCCGGGTTCAGGGAAGTCCGGGTTCCGGAATATCCGGGTTCCGAAATATCCGGGTTTAGGAAAGTCCAGGTTCCGGAATATTCGGGTTCCATTCCGGAATGTCTGGGTTCCAGAATGTCCGATTTCCGTTTAGGAATGTACAGGTTCTGGAATGTCCGGGTTATGTTTGCTTCTGGAATTCCTGTGTTCCGTAATATCCGGGTTCAGGGAAGTCCGGGTTCCGGAATGTCTGGGTTCCATTATATCCGGGTTCAGGGAAGTCCGGGTTCAGGGAAGTCCAGGTTCCGGAATATCCAGGTTCCGGAATATCCAGGTTCCGAAATATCCGGGTTCAGGGAAGTCTGGGTTCCGGAATGTCTGGGTTCCATTCCGGAATGTTTGGGTTCCGTTCCGGATTGTCCGGGTTCCGGAAATGTGTAAGACATCACACTATTCTATAACATCACACCTTTAAATCTTGGAGCATTCACTGTTGACTGAGAACCAACTTTTGGTTCCGGAATGTCCGGGTTCTGTTTGCTTCTGGAATTCCTGTGGTCCGGGTTCCGTAATATCCGGGTTCAGGGAAGTCCGGGTTTCGGAATGTCCGGGTTCCGTAATATCCGGGTTCAGGGAAGTCCGGGTTCAGGGAAGTCCGGGTTCCGGAATATCCGGGTTCCGAAATATCCGGGTTCAGGAAAGTCCGGGTTCCGGAATATTCGGGTTCCATTCCGGAATGTCTGGGTTCCAGAATGTCCGATTTCCGTTTAGGAATGTACAGGTTCTGGAATGTCCGGGTTATGTTTGCTTCTGGAATTCCAGTGTTCCATTATATCCGGGTTCAGGGAAGTCCGGGTTCAGGGAAGTCCAGGTTCCGGAATATCCAGGTTCCGAAATATCCGGGTTCAGGGAAGTCTGGGTTCCGGAATGTCTGGGTTCCATTCCGGAATGTTTGGGTTCCGTTCCGGAATGTCCGGGTTCTGGAAATGTGTAAGACATCACACTATTCTATAACATCACACCTTTAAATCTTGGAGCATTCACTGTTGACTGAGAACCAACTTTTGGTTCCGGAATGTCCGTGTTCTGGAATGTCCAGGTTCTGTTTGCTTCTGGAATTCCTGTGGTCCGGGTTCCGTAATATCCGGGTTCAGGGAAGTCCGGGTTTCGGAATGTCTGGGTTCCGTAATATCCGGGTTCAGGGAAGTCCGGGTTCAGGGAAGTCCGGGTTCCGGAATATCCGGGTTCCGAAATATCCGGGTTCAGGAAAGTCCGGGTTCCGGAATATTCGGGTTCCATTCCGGAATGTCTGGGTTCCAGAATGACCGATTTCCGTTTAGGAATGTACAGGTTCTGGAATGTCCGGGTTATGTTTGCTTCTGGAATTCCTGGTTTCCGTAATATCCGGGTTCAGGGAAGTCCGGGTTCCGGAATGTCTGGGTTCCATTATATCCGGGTTCAGGGAAGTCCGGATTCAGGGAAGTCTGGGTTCCGGAATGTCTGGGTTCCATTCCGGAATGTTTGGGTTCCGTTCCGGAATGTCCGGGTTCCGGAAATGTGTAAGACATCACACTATTCTATAACATCACACCTTTAAATCTTGGAGCATTCACTGTTGACTGAGAACCAACTTTTGGTTCCGGAATGTCCGTGTTCCGGAATGTCCGGGTTCTGTTTGCTTCTGGAATTCCTGTGGTCCGGGTTCCGTAATATCCGGATTCAGGGAAGTCCGGATTTCGGAATGTCTGGGTTCCGTAATATCCGGGTTCAGGGAAGTCCAGGTTCAGGGAAGTCCGGGTTCCGGAATATCCGGGTTCCGAAATATCCGGGTTCAGGAAAGTCCGGGTTCCGGAATATTCGGGTTCCATTCCGGAATGTCTGGGTTCCAGAATGTCCGATTTCTGTTTAGGAATGTACAGGTTCTGGAATGTCCGGGTTATGTTTGCTTCTGGAATTCCTGTGTTCCGTAATATCCGGGTTCAGGGAAGTCCGGGTTCCGGAATGTCTGGGTTCCATTATATCCGGGTTCAGGGAAGTCCGGGTTCAGGGAAGTCCAGGTTCCGGAATATCCAGTTTCCGAAATATCCGGGTTCAGGGAAGTCTGGGTTCCGGAATGTCTGGGTTCCATTCCGGAATGTTTGGGTTCCGTTCCGGAATGTCCGGGTTCCGGAAATGTGTAAGACATCACACTATTCTATAACATCACACCTTTAAATCTTGGAGCATTCACTGTTGACTGAGAACCAACTTTTGGTTCCGGAATGTCCGTGTTCCGGAATGTCCGGGTTCTGTTTGCTTCTGGAATTCCTGTGGTCCGGGTTCCGTAATATCCGGGTTCAGGGAAGTCCGGGTTTCGGAATGTCTGGGTTCCGTAATATCCGGGTTCAGGGAAGTCCGGGTTCAGGGAAGTCCGGGTTCCGGAATATCCGGGTTCCGAAATATCCGGGTTCAGGAAAGTCCGGGTTCCGGAATATTCGGGTTCCATTCCGGAATGTCTGGGTTCCAGAATGTCCGATTTCCGTTTAGGAATGTACAGGTTCTGGAATGTCCGGGTTCTGTTTGCTTCTGGAATTCCTGTGGTCCGGGTTCCGTAATATCCAGGTTCAGGGAAGTCCGGGTTTCGGAATGTCTGGGTTCCGTAATATCCGGGTTCAGGGAAGTCCGGGTTCAGGGAAGTCCGGGTTCCGGAATATCCGGGTTCCGAAATATCCGGGTTCAGGGAAGTCCGGGTTCCGGAATGTCTGGGTTCCATTATATCCGGGTTCAGGGAAGTCCGGGTTCAGGGAAGTCCAGGTTCCGGAATATCCAGTTTCCGAAATATCCGGGTTCAGGGAAGTCTGGGTTCCGGAATGTCTGGGTTCCATTCCGGAATGTTTGGGTTCCGTTCCGGAATGTCCGGGTTCCGGAAATGTGTAAGACATCACACTATTCTATAACATCACACCTTTAAATCTTGGAGCATTCACTGTTGACTGAGAACCAACTTTTGGTTCCGGAATGTCCGTGTTCCGGAATGTCCGGGTTCTGTTTGCTTCTGGAATTCCTGTGGTCCGGGTTCCGTAATATCCGGGTTCAGGGAAGTCCGGGTTTCGGAATGTCTGGGTTCCGTAATATCCGGGTTCAGGGAAGTCCGGGTTCAGGGAAGTCCGGGTTCCGGAATATCCGGGTTCCGAAATATCCGGGTTCAGGAAAGTCCGGGTTCCGGAATATTCGGGTTCCATTCCGGAATGTCTGGGTTCCAGAATGTCCGATTTCCGTTTAGGAATGTACAGGTTCTGGAATGTCCGGGTTCTGTTTGCTTCTGGAATTCCTGTGGTCCGGGTTCCGTAATATCCAGGTTCAGGGAAGTCCGGGTTTCGGAATGTCTGGGTTCCGTAATATCCGGGTTCAGGGAAGTCCGGGTTCAGGGAAGTCCGGGTTCCGGAATATCCGGGTTCCGAAATATCCGGGTTCAGGGAAGTCCGGGTTCCGGAATGTCTGGGTTCCATTATATCCGGGTTCAGGGAAGTCCGGGTTCAGGGAAGTCCAGGTTCCGGAATATCCAGTTTCCGAAATATCCGGGTTCAGGGAAGTCTGGGTTCCGGAATGTCTGGGTTCCATTCCGGAATGTTTGGGTTCCGTTCCGGAATGTCCGGGTTCCGGAAATGTGTAAGACATCACACTATTCTATAACATCACACCTTTAAATCTTGGAGCATTCACTGTTGACTGAGAACCAACTTTTGGTTCCGGAATGTCCGTGTTCCGGAATGTCCGGGTTCTGTTTGCTTCTGGAATTCCTGTGGTCCGGGTTCCGTAATATCCGGGTTCAGGGAAGTCCGGGTTTCGGAATGTCTGGGTTCCGTAATATCCGGGTTCAGGGAAGTCCGGGTTCAGGGAAGTCCGGGTTCCGGAATATCCGGGTTCCGAAATATCCGGGTTCAGGAAAGTCCGGGTTCCGGAATATTCGGGTTCCATTCCGGAATGTCTGGGTTCCAGAATGTCCGATTTCCGTTTAGGAATGTACAGGTTCTGGAATGTCCGGGTTCTGTTTGCTTCTGGAATTCCTGTGGTCCGGGTTCCGTAATATCCGGGTTCAGGGAAGTCCGGGTTTCGGAATGTCTGGGTTCCGTAATATCCGGGTTCAGGGAAGTCCGGGTTCAGGGAAGTCCGGGTTCCGGAATATCCGGGTTCCGAAATATCCGGGTTCAGGGAAGTCCGGGTTCCGGAATGTCTGGGTTCCATTATATCCGGGTTCAGGGAAGTCCGGGTTCAGGGAAGTCCAGGTTCCGGAATATCCAGTTTCCGAAATATCCGGGTTCAGGGAAGTCTGGGTTCCGGAATGTCTGGGTTCCATTCCGGAATGTTTGGGTTCCGTTCCGGAATGTCCGGGTTCCGGAAATGTGTAAGACATCACACTATTCTATAACATCACACCTTTAAATCTTGGAGCATTCACTGTTGACTGAGAACCAACTTTTGGTTCCGGAATGTCCGTGTTCCGGAATGTCCGGGTTCTGTTTGCTTCTGGAATTCCTGTGGTCCGGGTTCCGTAATATCCGGGTTCAGGGAAGTCCGGGTTTCGGAATGTCTGGGTTCCGTAATATCCGGGTTCAGGGAAGTCCGGGTTCAGGGAAGTCCGGGTTCCGGAATATCCGGGTTCCGAAATATCCGGGTTCAGGAAAGTCCGGGTTCCGGAATATTCGGGTTCCATTCCGGAATGTCTGGGTTCCAGAATGTCCGATTTCCGTTTAGGAATGTACAGGTTCTGGAATGTCCGGGTTCTGTTTGCTTCTGGAATTCCTGTGGTCCGGGTTCCGTAATATCCGGGTTCAGGGAAGTCCGGGTTTCGGAATGTCTGGGTTCCGTAATATCCGGGTTCAGGGAAGTCCGGGTTCCGGAATATCCGGGTTCCGAAATATCCGGGTTCAGGAAAGTCCGGGTTCCGGAATATTCGGGTTCCATTCCGGAATGTCTGGGTTCCAGAATGTCCGATTTCCGTTTAGGAATGTACAGGTTCTGGAATGTCCGGGTTATGTTTGCTTCTGGAATTCCTGTGTTCCGTAATATCCGGGTTCAGGGAAGTCCGGGTTCCGGAATGTCTGGGTTCCATTATATCCGGGTTCAGGGAAGTCCGGGTTCAGGGAAGTCCAGGTTCCGGAATATCCAGGTTCCGAAATATCCGGGTTCAGGGAAGTCTGGGTTCCGGAATAACTGGGTTCCATTCCGTAATGTTTGGGTTCCGTTCCGGAATGTCCGGGTTCCGGAAATGTGTAAGACATCACACTATTCTATAACATCACACCTTTAAATCTTGGAGCATTCACTGTTGACTGAGAACCAACTTTTGGTTCCGGAATGTCCGTGTTCCGGAATGTCCGGGTTCTGTTTGCTTCTGGAATTCCTGTGGTCCGGGTTCCATAATATCCGGGTTCAGGGAAGTCCGGGTTTCGGAATGTCTGGGTTCCGTAATATCCGGGTTCAGGGAAGTCCGGGTTCCGGAATGTCTGGGTTCCATTATATCCGGGTTCAGGGAAGTCCGGGTTCAGGGAAGTCCAGGTTCCGGAATATCCAGGTTCCGAAATATCCGGGTTCAGGGAAGTCTGGGTTCCGGAATGTCTGGGTTCCATTCCGGAATGTTTGGGTTCCGTTCCGGATTGTCCGGGTTCCGGAAATGTGTAAGACATCACACTATTCTATAACATCACACCTTTAAATCTTGGAGCATTCACTGTTGACTGAGAACCAACTTTTGGTTCCAGAATGTCCGTGTTCCGGAATGTCCGGGTTCTGTTTGCTTCTGGAATTCCTGTGGTCCGGGTTCCATAATATCCGGGTTCAGGGAAGTCCGGGTTTCGGAATGTCTGGGTTCCGTAATATCCGGGTTCAGGGAAGTCCGGGTTCCGGAATGTCTGGGTTCCATTATATCCGGGTTCAGGGAAGTCCGGGTTCAGGGAAGTCCAGGTTCCGGAATATCCAGGTTCCGAAATATCCGGGTTCAGGGAAGTCTGGGTTCCGGATTGTCTGGGTTCCATTCCGGAATGTTTGGGTTCCGTTCCGGATTGTCCGGGTTCCGGAAATGTGTAAGACATCACACTATTCTATAACATCACACCTTTAAATCTTGGAGCATTCACTGTTGACTGAGAACCAACTTTGGTTCCGGAATGTCCGTGTTCCGGAATGTCCAGGTTCTGTTTGCTTCTGGAATTCCTGTGGTCCGGGTTCCGTAATATCCGGGTTCAGAGAAGTCCGGGTTTCGGAATGTCTGGGTTCCGTAATATCCGGGTTCAGGGAAGTCCGGGTTCAGGGAAGTCCGGGTTCCGGAATATCCGGGTTCCGAAATATCCGGGTTCAGGAAAGTCCGGGTTCCGGAATATTCGGGTTCCATTCCGGAATGTCTGGGTTCCAGAATGTCCGATTTCCGTTTAGGAATGTACAGGTTCTGGAATGTCCGGGTTATGTTTGCTTCTGGAATTCCTGTGTTCCGTAATATCCGGGTTCAGGGAAGTCCGGGTTCCGGAATGTCTGGGTTCCATTATATCCGGGTTCAGGGAAGTCCGGGTTCAGGGAAGTCCAGGTTCCGGAATATCCAGGTTCCGAAATATCCGGGTTCAGGGAAGTCTGGGTTCCGGAATAACTGGGTTCCATTCCGTAATGTTTGGGTTCCGTTCCGGAATGTCCGGGTTCCGGAAATGTGTAAGACATCACACTATTCTATAACATCACACCTTTAAATCTTGGAGCATTCACTGTTGACTGAGAACCAACTTTTGGTTCCGGAATGTCCGTGTTCCGGAATGTCCGGGTTCTGTTTGCTTCTGGAATTCCTGTGGTCCGGGTTCCGTAATATCCGGGTTCAGGGAAGTCCGGGTTTCGGAATGTCTGGGTTCCGTAATATCCGGGTTCAGGGAAGTCCGGGTTCAGGGAAGTCCGGGTTCCGGAATATCCGGGTTCCGAAATATCCGGGTTCAGGAAAGTCCGGGTTCCGGAATATTCGGGTTCCATACCGGAATGTCTGGGTTCCAGAATGTCCGATTTCCGTTTAGGAATGTACAGGTTCTGGAATGTCCGGGTTATGTTTGCTTCTGGAATTCCTGTGTTCCGTAATATCCGGGTTCAGGGAAGTCCGGGTTCCGGAATGTCTGGGTTCCATTATATCCGGGTTCAGGGAAGTCCGGGTTCAGGGAAGTCCAGGTTCCGGAATATCCAGGTTCCGAAATATCCGGGTTCAGGGAAGTCTGGGTTCCGGAATAACTGGGTTCCATTCCGGAATGTTTGGGTTCCGTTCCGGAATGTCCGGGTTCCGGAAATGTGTAAGACATCACACTATTCTATAACATCACACCTTTAAATCTTGGAGCATTCACTGTTGACTGAGAACCAACTTTTGGTTCCGGAATGTCCGTGTTCCGGAATGTCCGGGTTCTGTTTGCTTCTGGAATTCCTGTGGTCCGGGTTCCATAATATCCGGGTTCAGGGAAGTCCGGGTTTCGGAATGTCTGGGTTCCGTAATATCCGGGTTCAGGGAAGTCCGGGTTCCGGAATGTCTGGGTTCCATTATATCCGCGTTCAGGGAAGTCCGGGTTCAGGGAAGTCCAGGTTCCGGAATATCCAGGTTCCGAAATATCCGGGTTCAGGGAAGTCTGGGTTCCGGAATGTCTGGGTTCCATTCCGGAATGTTTGGGTTCCGTTCCGGATTGTCCGGGTTCCGGAAATGTGTAAGACATCACACTATTCTATAACATCACACCTTTAAATCTTGGAGCATTCACTGTTGACTGAGAACTAACTTTGGTTCCGGAATGTCCGTGTTCCGGAATGTCCAGGTTCTGTTTGCTTCTGGAATTCCTGTGGTCCGGGTTCCGTAATATCCGGGTTCAGAGAAGTCCGGGTTTCGGAATGTCTGGGTTCCGTAATATCCGGGTTCAGGGAAGTCCGGGTTCAGGGAAGTCCGGGTTCCGGAATATCCGGGTTCCGAAATATCCGGGTTCAGGAAAGTCCGGGTTCCGGAATATTCGGGTTCCATTCCGGAATGTCTGGGTTCCAGAATGTCCGATTTCCGTTTAGGAATGTACAGGTTCTGGAATGTCCGGGTTATGTTTGCTTCTGGAATTCCAGTCTTCCGTAATATCCGGGTTCAGGGAAGTCCGGGTTCCGGAATGTCTGGGTTCCATTATATCCGGGTTCAGGGAAGTCCGGGTTCAGGGAAGTCCAGGTTCCGGAATATCCAGTTTCCGAAATATCCGGGTTCAGGGAAGTCTGGGTTCCGGAATGTCTGGGTTCCATTCCGGAATGTTTGGGTTCCGTTCCGGAATGTCCGGGTTCCGGAAATGTGTAAGACATCACACTATTCTATAACATCACACCTTTAAATCTTGGAGCATTCACTGTTGACTGAGAACCAACTTTTGGTTCCGGAATGTCCGTGTTCCGGAATGTCCGGGTTCTGTTTGCTTCTGGAATTCCTGTGGTCCGGGTTCCGTAATATCCGGGTTCAGGGAAATCCGGGTTTCGGAATGTCTGGGTTCCGTAATATCCGGGTTCAGGGAAGTCCGGGTTCAGGGAAGTCCGGGTTCCGGAATATCCGGGTTCCGAAATATCCGGGTTCAGGAAAGTCCGGGTTCCGGAATATTCGGGTTCCATTCCGGAATGTCTGGGTTCCAGAATGTCCGATTTCCGTTTAGGAATGTACAGGTTCTGGAATGTCCGGGTTATGTTTGCTTCTGGAATTCCAGTGTTCCATTATATCCGGGTTCAGGGAAGTCCGGGTTCAGGGAAGTCCAGGTTCCGGAATATCCAGGTTCCGAAATATCCGGGTTCAGGGAAGTCTGGGTTCCGGAATGTCTGGGTTCCATTCCGGAATGTTTGGGTTCCGTTCCGGAATGTCCGGGTTCCGGAAATGTGTAAGACATCACACTATTCTATAACATCACACCTTTAAATCTTGGAGCATTTACTGTTGACTGAGAACCAACTTTTGGTTCCGGAATGTCCGTGTTCTGGAATGTCCGGGTTCTGTTTGCTTCTGGAATTCCTGTGGTCCGGGTTCCGTAATATCCGGGTTCAGGGAAGTCCGGGTTTCGGAATGTCTGGGTTCCGTAATATCCGGGTTCAGGGAAGTCCGGGTTCAGGGAAGTCCGGGTTCCGGAATATCCGGGTTCCGAAATATCCGGGTTCAGGAAAGTCCGGGTTCCGGAATATTCGGGTTCCATACCGGAATGTCTGGGTTCCAGAATGTCCGATTTCCGTATTGGAATGTACAGGTTCTGGAATGTCCGGGTTATGTTTGCTTCTGGAATTCCTGGGTTCCGTAATATCCGGGTTCAGGGAAGTCTGGGTTCCGGAATGTCTGGGTTCCATTCCGGAATGTTTGGGTTCCGTTCCGGAATGTCCGGGTTCCGGAAATGTGTAAGACATCACACTATTCTATAACATCACACCTTTAAATCTTTGAGCATTCACTGTTGACTGAGAACCAACTTTTGGTTCCGGAATGTCCGTGTTCCTTAATATCCGGGTTCTGTTTGCTTCTGGAATTCCTGTGGTCCGGGTTCCGTAATATCCGGGTTCAGGGAAGTCCGGGTTTCGGAATGTCTGGGTTCCATTCCGGAATGTCTGGGTTCCAGAATGTCCGATTTCCGTTTAGGAATGTACAGGTTCTGGAATGTCCGGGTTATGTTTGCTTCTGGAATTCCTGTGTTCCGTAATATCCGGGTTCAGGGAAGTCCGGGTTCCGGAATGTCTGGGTTCAATTATATCCGGGTTCAGGGAAGTCCGGGTTCAGGGAAGTCCAGGTTCCGGAATATCCAGGTTCCGAAATATCCAGCTTCAGGGAAGTCTGGGTTCCGGAATGTCTGGGTTCCATTCCGGAACGTTTGGGTTCCGTTCCGGAATGTCCGGGTTCTGGAAATGTGTAAGACATCACACTATTCTATAACATCACACCTTTAAATCTTGGAGCATTCACTGTTGACTGAGAACTAACTTTTGGTTCCGGAATGTCCGTGTTCCGTAATATCCGGGTTCTGTTTGCTTCTGGAATTCCTGTGGTCCGGGTTCCGTAATATCCGGGTTCAGGGAAGTCCGGGTTTTGGAATTTCTGGGTTCCGTAATATCCGGGTTCAGGGAAGTCCGGGTTCAGGGAAGTCCGGGTTCCGGAATATCCGGGTTCCGAAATATCCGGGTTCAGGAATGTCCGGGTTCCGGAATATTCGGGTTCCATTCCGGAATGTCTGGGTTCCAGAATGTCCGATTTCCGTTTAGGAATGTACAGGTTCTGGAATGTCCGGGTTATGTTTGCTTCTGGAATTCCTGTGTTCCGTAATATCCGGGTTCAGGGAAGTCTGGGTTCCGGAATATTTTGGTTCCATTCCGTAATGTTTGGGTTCCGTTCCGGAATGTCCGGGTTCCAAAAATGTGTAAGACATCACACTATTCTATAACATCACACCTTATAACCCCATTATAACCCCATTATATCCGAGTTCAGGGAAGTCCGGGTTCAGGGAAGTCCAGGTTCCGGAATATCCAGGTTCCGAAATATCCGGGTTCAGGGAAGTCTGGGTTCCGGAATATTTTGGTTCCATTCCGGAATGTTTGGGTTCCGTTCCGGAATGTCCGGGTTCCGGAAATGTGTAAGACATCACACTATTCTATAACATCACACCTTTAAATCTTGGAGCATTCACTGTTGACTGAGAACCAACTTTTGGTTCCGGAATGTCCGTGTTCCGGAATGTCCGGGTTCTGTTTGCTTCTGGAATTCCTGTGGTCCGGGTTCCGTGATATCCGGGTTCAGGGAAGTCCGGGTTTCGGAATGTCTGGGTTCCGTAATATCCGGGTTCCGAAATATCCGGGTTCAGGAAAGTCCGGGTTCCGGAATATTCGGGTTCCATTCCGGAATGTTTAGGTTCCAGAATGTCCGATTTCCGTTTAGGAATGTACAGGTTCTGGAATGTCCGGGTTATGTTTGCTTCTGGAATTCCTGTGTTCTGGGTTCCGTAATATCCGGGTTCAGGGAAGTCCGGATTCCAGAATGTCTGGGTTCCATTATATCCGGGTTCAGGGAAGTCCGGGTTCAGGGAAGTCCAGGTTCCGGAATATCCAGGTTCCGAAATATCCGGGTTCAGGGAAGTCTGGGTTCCGGAATGTCTGGGTTCCATTCCGGAATGTTTGGGTTCCGTTCCGGAATGTCCGGGTTTTGGAAATGTGTAAGACATCACACTATTCTATAACATCACACCTTTAAATCTTGGAGCATTCACTGTTGACTGAGAACTAACTTTTGGTTCCGGAATGTCCGTGTTCCGTAATATCCGGGTTCTGTTTGCTTCTGGAATTCCTGTGGTCCGGGTTCCGTAATATCCGGGTTCAGGGAAGTCCGGGTTTCGGAATGTCTTGGTTCCGTAATATCCGGGTTCAGGGAAGTCCGGGTTCAGGGAAGTCCGGGTTCCGGAATATCCGGGTTCCGAAATATCCGGGTTCAGGAAAGTCCGGGTTCCGGAATATTCGGGTTCCATTCCGGAATGTCTGGGTTCCAGAATGTCCGATTTCCGTTTAGGAATGTACAGGTTCTGGAATGTCCGGGATATGTTTGCTTCTGGAATTCCTGTGTTCTGGGTTCCGTAATGTCCGGGTTCAGGGAAGTCCGGATTCCGGAATGTCTGGGTTCCATTATATCCGGGTTCAGGGAAGTCCGGGTTCAGGGAAGTCCAGGTTCCGGAATATCCAGGTTCTGAAATATCCGGGTTCAGGGAAGTCTGGGTCTGGAATGTCTGCGTTCCATTCCGGAATGTTTAGGTTCCAGAATGTCCGATTTCCGTTTAGGAATGTACAGGTTCTGGAATGTCCGGGTTATGTTTGCTTCTGGAATTCCTGTGTTCCGTAATATCCGGGTTCAGGGAAGTCCGGGTTCCGGAATGTCTGGGTTCCATTATATCCGGGTTCAGGGAAGTCCGGGTTCAGGGAAGTCCAGGTTCCGGAATATACAGGTTCCGAAATATCCGGGTTCAGGGAAGTCTGGGTTCCGGAATGTCTGGGTTCCATTCCGGAACGTTTGGGTTCCGTTCCGGAATGTCCGGGTTCCGGAAATGTGTAAGACATCACACTATTCTATAACATCACACCTTTAAATCTTTGAGCATTCACTGTTGACTGAGAACTAACTTTTGGTTCCGGAATGTCCGTGTTCCGTAATATCCGGGTTCTGTTTGCTTCTGGAATTCCTGTGGTCCGGGTTCCGTAATATCCGGGTTCAGGGAAGTCCGGGTTTCGGAATGTCTGGGTTCCATTCCGGAATGTCTGGGTTCCAGAATGTCCGATTTCCGTTTAGGAATGTACAGGTTCTGGAATGTCCGGGTTATGTTTGCTTCTGGAATTCCTGTGTTCTGGGTTCCGTAATATCCGGGTTCAG
Organism: Cyclopterus lumpus; assembly: GCF_009769545.1. Classification (NCBI taxonomy): domain Eukaryota; kingdom Metazoa; phylum Chordata; class Actinopteri; order Perciformes; family Cyclopteridae; genus Cyclopterus; species Cyclopterus lumpus. The sequence continues at coordinate 13,471,515 of NC_046975.1, forward strand.
GGAAGTCCGGATTCCGGAATGTCTGGGTTCCATTATATCCGGGTTCAGGGAAGTCCGGGTTCAGGGAAGTCCAGGTTCCGGAATATCCAGGTTCCGAAATATCCGGGTTCAGGGAAGTCTGTGTTCCGGAATGTCTGGGTTCCATTCCGGAATGTTTAGGTTCCAGAATGTCCGATTTCCATTTAGGAATGTACAGGTTCTGGAATGTCCGGGTTATGTTTGCTTCTGGAATTCCTGTGTTCCATAATATCCGGGTTCAGGGAAGTCCGGGTTCCGTAATGTCTGGGTTCCATTATATCCGGGTTCAGGGAAGTCCGGGTTCAGGGAAGTCCAGGTTCCGGAATATCCAGGTTCCGAAATATCCGGGTTCAGGGAAGTCTGGGTTCCGGAATGTCTGGGTTCCATTCCGGAATGTTTGGGTTCCGTTCCGGAATGTCCGGGTTCCGGAAATGTGTAAGACATCACACTATTCTATAACATCACATCTTTAAATCTTGGAGCATTCACTGTTGACTGAGAACTAACTTTTGGTTCCGGAATGTCCGTGTTCCGTAATATCCGGGTTCTGTTTGCTTCTGGAATTCCTGTGGTCCGGGTTCCGTAATATCCGGGTTTCGGAATGTCTGGGTTCCAGAATGTCCGATTTCCGTTTAGGAATGTACAGGTTCTGGAATGTCCGGGTTATGTTTGCTTCTGGAATTCCTGTGTTCCGTAATATCCGGGTTCAGGGAAGTCCGGGTTCCGGAATGTCTGGGTTCCATTATATCCGGGTTCAGGGAAGTCCGGGTTCAGGGAAGTCCAGGTTCCGGAATATCCGGGTTCCGAAATATCCGGGTTCAGGAAAGTCCGGGTTCCGGAATATTCGGGTTCCATTCCGGAATGTCTGGGTTCCAGAATGTCCGATTTCCGTTTAGGAATGTACAGGTTCTGGAATGTCCGGGTTATGTTTGCTTCTGGAATTCCTGTGTTCTGGGTTCCGTAATATCCGGGTTCAGAGAAGTCCGGGTTCCGGAATGTCTGGGTTCCATTATTCGGGTTCCATTCCGGAATGTCTGGGTTCCAGAATGTCCGATTTCCGTTTAGGAATGTACAGGTTCTGGAATGTCCGGGTTATGTTTGCTTTCGGAATTCCTTTGTTCCGTAATATCCGGGTTCAGGGAAGTCCGGGTTCAGGGAAGTCCGGGTTCCGGAATATCCGGGTTCCGAAATATCCGGGTTCAGGAAAGTCCGGGTTCCGGATTATTCGGGTTCCATTCCGGAATGTCTGGGTTCCAGAATGTCCGATTTCCGTTTAGGAATGTACAGGTTCTGGCATGTCCGGGTTATGTTTGCTTCTGGAATTCCTGGGTTCCGTAATATCCGGGTTCAGGGAAGTCCGGGGCCGGAATGTATGGGTTCCATTATATCCGGGTTCAGGGAAGTCCGGGTTCAGGGAAGTCCAGGTTCCGGAATATCCGGGTTCCGAAATATCCGGGTTCAGGAAAGTCCGGGTTCCGGAATATTCGGGTTCCATTCCGGAATGTCTGGGTTCCAGAATGTCCGATTTCCGTTTAGGAATGTACAGGTTCTGGAATGTCCGGGTTATGTTTGCTTCTGGAATTCCTGTGTTCTGGGTTCCGTAATATCCGGGTTCAGAGAAGTCCGGGTTCCGGAATGTCTGGGTTCCATTATATCCGGGTTCAGGGAAGTCCGGGTTCAGGGAAGTCCAGGTTCCGGAATATCCAGGTTCCGAAATATCCGGGTTCAGGAAAGTCCGGGTTCCGGAATATTCGGGTTCCATTCCGGAATGTCTGGGTTCCAGAATGTCCGATTTCCGTTTAGGAATGTACAGGTTCTGGAATGTCCGGGTTATGTTTGCTTCTGGAATTCCTGTGTTCCGTAATATCCGGGTTCAGGGAAGTCCGGGTTCAGGGAAGTCCGGGTTCCGGAATATCCGGGTTCCGAAATATCCGGGTTCAGGAAAGTCCGGGTTCCGGATTATTCGGGTTCCATTCCGGAATGTTTGGGTTCCGTTCCGGAATGTGTAAGATATCACACTATCTTATGACATCACACTATTCTATAACATCACACCTTTAAATCTTGGAGCATTCACTGTTGACTGAGAACCAACTTTTGGTTCCGGAATGTCCGGGTTCTGTTCCATCACAAAAACATATCAACCTGATATTCCATAGTGCATCCCAAAAATCCTTAATTCATAGAATGAACATAACAAGATGAAAAACTTGTGTGTAAAGTGAAGTTTCTTTGATTTGTAAAAAGCGCAAATACAGTAACAAGGGTTTTTCTCTGTTCCTGACCTTCTCTGTGAATAATGAGGTGTTTAATGGAAATGCTGTTGTTGCATTAGACAGTCCAGTATTTTCCCCTCCAAATGCACCAAACTGGCTACACCCAGAATCATAATGCTAGCTGTTTAATGGCTACATTGAAAGTACGTACTCAACAAGGAGAGTGAGAGCTGTATTAGTTTACAGGGTAATTCCAGTGGCCCCAAATGTAAATATACTCTATGCCATTTCCAGGACATTAACTAAAAATATTTTTTAACATTTTATGAAAGGGGTTTTCTATCAATTCTGAAGTTCAGTTTACTCCTCAAGTCAGTCTGCTGTAGTCTGTGGCTCTGAGCCGACTCTGAGGAGGCAGGGGAATTTGGTGGTGAGTGAAATAAATTGTTAAGTTGCATTTTGAGAGATGTAGGATAAAGGATTTATGGAGTCTGAACCATGGAGTCTAAAAGTCAGGATAACTTGGCCACTGCTCTATCAAAGTTCACAATTATAGCAAACTGTACGTAAGTAAATCACTGGAGATCCAAAGACAAAACACAACACATTTCATAAATATATTTCAAGACCCTGAAAGTTGTAACTAGAGGCCACAATTATTATTCTAAATGTCCTTTATTTTCCTCTCTCCGCGTCCTCTTTTCCACACAGGCCTCAACATAGCTTCACATCAATAAATAGAGGGCTGGCAGCTGATGAAGGGACATAAGCAACAGGCAGGAGTTGATTTTTTGGCATCAACATTACAAGAGTTGGATTAACTCCTTATATGAGAATCTCCCCAAAGTGGAATATGTAGCTGATTGTATGATAACATAGTGTCTGTTCTTATATTAGTATCATAACATAAACAAGCAGATATTTTTAAAGTGTAATTAGAAGGAATTTACCCAATGTATCAGCTGGCTAACATCTATCCCATCCCCTTCCCCTGCAAAGAGAAACTTCAAAGGTCAGAATAGCTACTGGGCTGCTGTTGTGATGGAAATACTCATCTTCAACGCAGTCAATGTCCGTTCTCACATGACTGGTTGCTATAGTTACTGACCATAGCTCCTCTCCTCCTCCTCAGGTCTCTCTTCCTGTGAGAGTCATTGGTAATGCCGGGGGAGACCGTGGGGAGGCCTGAACTGAAAATACAAAGCCCTGTTACCTCGACGCTAAAGGAGATGAAGAGGGGGTTGAGGGCATTTTGTACTAACAGTCTCTATTCTGTTGTATTATGTAGCCCCTTTTACTGTAATAAGGGCACTAGACATAGATATGAGATTAGATAAAGATAATGGGGAAGTCTCCATCACATGAGCTCTAGAATTGGTCATGATTACCTTGAGGGGATACAGAGAAAGAAAACAAGCTCACACAAATCTGGTTTGAGCTGCTTTGCCTAATGGGAAATTCATCTTTGAGTGCATGTGTGTCCAAGCCCATTTAAAAGACAGATTGCCCAATATAGATTGAAGGTGTGCATGTGAAAAACCAAAACCCGTGCAAGGGTCATGCTTATCCTCTCAACTGGATTGTGTTAATCTACTAATCAAGAAACATTTACATAACTGCTTCAATGCAGCTGCAGTTAAGCAATTACTGCCCCCATTTCCTTTTCCCCACAATGTGGTATCTACTCTCATTCCCAGACTGGAACTTTAATCTCACCCTCTTATTAACTTAAATGTTGCTTTCCTTGTCTCCTTCCGGTGTTCCTGATCGCAGTTTGCATTGCACATATATGTGAGCAAAAAGCTCTATCACAAGCATCGTTACAAACTCTTGTGTTTGGTCAAAGTCAATATTGTGTTGTCACAGAGTAACACATGACAATGACTATTACACCCACATCACAGATTTAGATGCAGGTTATCATAGTTTTTACTCAAATGACATGTGCCTGTACTGTAGATCATACTCTCATACTGTGGAGTTTGGATTATATGATTAAATATAGATGTTAGACAAACAGTGAATTTTAATGAAAACAAATTACATAAATGGTCAAGGTTACAGAGCTTTATTCCATTGATAATATAAATTCTGCGTACATAAATGTGCTCGTACTATATTCCCAAAGACATTGTGGTTTTAAAATGCTATGGTGTCTTTTTATCTTGCAAACCGCATTGACTAAAACACCGTGATATTTTCATTCATATTATATCACAATAGGAATACGCAATAGATATGGAATGCACACTCATAGCTTGCATCTCATTTGTAAATTAAATGAATAATAACATGTTGTGTACTGTCATCTCCTGGTAAATCAAGTGTATTACGTTGTTGCAAACGGAAAAAAATAAATAATAATGAATAATGTTTTGTAACAACAAAGGGACATTAAAAAGCACCAAGCTCAAATATAGAAACATATTTGTATTTATGCTATATGTTTAATCTTCTGTAATAACAATCACTGATATAGTTCGACAGTTGACTGCTCTTGACTGAAATAAATTATGTCGACTTCCTACCTTTACAACCAATCAAATCGCATTCTTAAAAGATTAGTCGTCAATTCTGCCCAATCACAACACGCAGAATACGAAGTGGGCGTGGACGCCAAGTGGAGCAGCTGACAGACGTGAGTGTAAGTCGTGTATGGTTTGAGTTTGACCACAGCGAACCAGCGGACTGACCTGACAGGCAGATTTGTTTTTTACCAAAACGAAAGGGAAGAATGATTTGGGACACAGAATAGTAAATAAACTGAGTTATTACTCGCGTCCTTATCACCTGGAGGATTGACTTTACCGTGGTAAAGGTGAGCGGACTGTGATGACGTTAGCATTAGCAACAAAACCACCAATGGTCGTTATTTTTAGTTAACCTCTTTCACTGTCAGCTATATGTCGGTTACATAAAGCGTGTCGCTCTATATACACTGCGTTGCATTGGCTGCGGTCAGCTACATTTGGATGTCTGAATGCCCACTCCACTGCTTGAATTAATTTGATGAGAGACACTTTTTCCTGGCCAAGGGGGGGTCCCCCATAACATGCAACAGGACGTGTACAGTCGGGGCACTTTAACCTTCTCAATATAGCTGCTCAGGGATCACTTGATCATTTTTTTATTAGCCTTTATTTAACCAGGTCGGTCCCGGTGAGATACAATGACCTCTTTTTCAAGGGAAGCCTGGCCAAGACAGCAGCATAGAAAAATTGCAACAGTCACAAGACACAACTTGATAATGTCGAAAATAAACTGCAGACCACATGGCAAAATGTTTCACACAGCTTTACCAGACTGGAGTTCCACACAAGACAGCTGTCAGTATATGTGAACCGTTACATTAAATAAAAAAGTGCTATAGAGTCAGACAAGTCAAAAGACTACTCTAGTCCAATGACTCATCTGCTGTCAGTTGTTGTTGTCACATGTTTGAGAGGTGTCTGTTAGTACTGCGTTAAAGCTGCGTTGTTAAATTATTATCGATACAGTAAGTCATTGCAGTTTACAGCAAATATTCAGACTTAACTTAATTTTCTCATCTCGGTCATTCTTTTTTTGCTACAAGATCCTTCATAACAGCTGATACTTAACCACAGGTGTCAGTGCAAACATTGTACCTTTCCATCAGCCGTTTAGCCTTGAACATGTGCTTCCTTACACACTCTTTAAACCCCAAAGTTTTATTTTTTAAATAATTAGTTGTCTGGTATGTTTTTCAGCATGGAACCATCTCTGACTGGCAACCCAGCCACCCCGAAACCCAGCCCCTCGTCTCCTTCCACCTTGAGGCCAGGCCCTTTCTCTTCTGGCTCATCTTCTACAACAACTGCACCAACCTCAGACCGCCTTCAGCCTAAACTCACCCTGCCAACACCTCAAACCACACCCTCCTCTTCTCCCTCCACTGCCTCCCCTCGAACTTCTCCATGTCTTTCCTCCCGTTCGTCCGCCCTGTCTACACCGCCTGCCTCCCCTCTACGCCAGCCTATAAGGAGCCCCTCACAGGTGGGCAGATCTCAGCTTAATGCAGCCTCCACGGGGATTCCCCCGACTGGATTCCCAGTTGCTGGAGCTGCCACCATGGCTCAGCAGCCTCCTCCCACACCTGAATCAGGTGAGAATCAAACTCTGAACTTTGACCTTTTACACTTATAATCACAATTCTTTACTTTTCTGTCTCACTTTTCTCTTCTCCACCAATCACAGCAGCCAACACTCCCAGTTTGTTGTGTGTATGGTAGTGTCTCCATGACAACTACAGACATTTACCACAACATGTAAAGCAGCCTGACTCACTCTGCTGACTTGAGAAGAGAAACCTTTTCAGACCATTTACACTCTTAGTCGTTAGTTCCCACTGGCCAAATCCTGCAGTGAAAGATCACATAGTAGCAGATATGTTAACTGCTCTGGGAATATCATGTGTTATTTGTTGCATGACTTTGCATCTAGACATGGAAATATGGAGTATTATTGGAAAGAGTGAAATCTTACACCTCAGTCATTCAATTTGGACCAGTTTGGACTCATACACAGCCCGGTGCCCTGAAAAATACATGTTTCTAGCTGTTAAGATTAACATAATGTAGGAAATTAAAGTAAAAATGGGAGACGGGTTGCATCACTCTCAGCCTGTGTGTCGGGGACTCTAGCAGCTGCTGTTAGTTTCGGGTCTCGGCGGAGGATCGCAGTATGAGCAATGCACTAGCAGTATTGACGGGCATCTGATGTAAGTTACCGGATCCCATTGCATTTTCTTTTCGCTTCATGAGACAGACCGCCCCTTCACGTATCACTTGCAGCCTGTGGGTGTTTTGAATCTTGTAATGCATTTCCGCATTTGTTGCCCCCTCCATCTTTTTCCTAGTATCCATGGCACAACACATGTGACACCTTACTTTACTGGAAGAAGACACATTTGCCATGTGAGTTCCGGCTCGAGTGAGGCACTGGGATTTGAAATTAGCAGAACTCATCAGCAAAAGAAGATGATAATTAAAGCAACAGGGTTCAGAGGGACGTTCTTGTCACGGCTATAGCTGTTTCTGGAAGGATCTGACGTTATGGGATCTCTCATCCCATTGACTGCCACATATAACTGGACTGTTTCCATATTTAAACTACAGTATTTTAAAACACCATTGTCACCTGAAGAGAAGAGAGTTGAAATCTCTGTTTTGTGTTTAAGTTAAAGCATTTCCACATTCATATCATGTGTGTCAGTTGTAGACATTAACTTAAAATGGAAACAGCTTAGTCAGCAGTTTCAGCATTTTATTTGGCACAGTTTTACAAAGAATCTGTTGTATATTGTGTACCCTTTGTGTTGAAGACCCATGAAATCCACTTTATTCTGTTTCCTTCAGAAGAACCAGAGGAGGAAGTTAGTCTTGAGGATTTGGAGGAGAAAGCAAAGTCAGGAGATGCTAGAGCACAGAGCAAGGTCAGTGTCAACGAACATATTGCAAATATTATCGACTGTAATGGCCATATGGTGGTCAGCCAAGTAATGATGACTGTTATTTTAAGAGCAACGTGTTAATGGGAAGGACAGGTCATGAGTCGACAAAGTCACAGCAATGCTTGCCGCGTAAATGTCAAGGTCTTTGTGTGCATCTGCCCAGATGGGCCGTTACTTCCTGGCCGTGGCAGAAGAAAGAGATGAAGAGCTAAACAACTGTACAGCGGTCACTTGGCTAGTCCAGGCTGCTAAACAAGGACGCAGGGATGCCGTCAAACAGCTGCAACGGTGCTTAACCTCCAGGAAAGGTACCGAAATGTCCCGATCCTACCCGTGATCTATGACTATTAGTAGCATCATTGGTTTGATACCATCAGTTCGTTGGATTACCCTTCAACTGGTGCTGAGAACAGTGGTCCATCACCCTTTGTGTTTTTCAGGCATCACTCTGGAGAACATTGAGGAGGTGAAGAAATTGTGTACAGAGACGCGCTTTGAGAGAGGAGTCAGGAAAGCAGCTCTGCTTATGTACTGGAAGTTGAACCCGGAGAGGAAGAAGTCGGTGGCTGTTTTTGAGATGCTAGAGAATGTTGAACACGTCCACACGGAGCCAGGTACGGGAGGGCAGATATTGTTACGTTTTTAGTTGCTTAATAGTAGTATACTCAACAGATTGTTCTAAAGAGGCAGAGAAATACAGACAAGTTGTATGTTAAGAAGAATTGTTTTAACCTCCTGGATTATCTCTCCTCGATTTATAGGCAAACCCGTGTCGCCTGGCCCACTGAACAGCTCTGCCAAGAAACAGAGGAGAGTCCTGGAGACTATGGTCACCAGCGAAGGTATGTGCTCACTAATACAATTGCCTATGTGCAATTTGTTATGTTTTCCTCTTGCCTAAAACAATTCAAGGGCAGTAAATACATAATTTTTATTTGATCAAGTTTTAAGAGATGGAAAAAAAACCCAAAAAGGAACTTTCAGATGAACATTTTAGTTAACATCCGTGTGTCCTCCTCTGTACGTCTTTGTAGCCAGATGCCAAGTGGGCCTTGACGACTTTGTTGAGATGACGAAGAAGTATGCTCAGGGTGTTGCACCTTCACCCGCCATGGCTGCAGCAGGAGGTGACGATGATGACGATGACGACGATGATGTCGTGGTGAAGAATCCAGATAAATTGCCCTTACACCAAAAGGTAGGAAGCTCCCAGACTTTTTGAGGATGTGATTGGTGTTTCCTGTCCTCTTTTTACTGCGTGTTTGTTTTAAATCACAAGCATCACATTCTCACGTTGCACCGAGTGAATGTTCAGCATTTCATTCGATATCGACAATCAGCAAACTGGTGGCTGATTAATGTTTGTTACAGCTCTCTAAATACGTCTTTTCTAGAAGTAGTAAACCGATTCTGGGACCTAGTTGAGCCTATTCTTTTTTTGTGTTTTCTCCAGTTGCTGAAGTTCCCTTTGTTCGCTTTGCTGGAGATCAAGGAGCACCTCATCGACTGGGCGTCACGGGCCGGCATGCAGTGGCTCAGCGCCCTGATTCCCACGCACCACGTCAACGCACTTATCTTCTTCTTTATCATCTCCAACCTCACAATCGAGTTCTTCATCTTTCTCATCCCTCTGCTGGTTTTTTACCTCTCATTCTTCTCCATGATCATCTGCACACTGCGGGTATTTCAGGTTGGTGATTGCTTCTTTTCAAGGAACTTTGAATAGAGCTAATTTCTTATTGAATCTGTGGAACTGTACATATTTTTTTTTACCAGAGGATGTTTTTTTTCTACTAGAGTAGATCGTAGGAGCTGAAGTTGATTTGCATATTTTTCTACAGAATTCCAAAGCGTGGGAAAACTTTCGGGCCATGACTGACCTGCTGACGCACTTTGAACCCGGTCTGGATCTGGAGCAGGCTGAGACCAACTTTGGATGGACACACTTAGAGCCTTATCTGTAAGAACATCTCTGTTTAGTCCATATTGTATACTTTCCTTTATATGTTTACTCTGGTTTGTTTTCAAATGTTAAGTTTTGTTTTGTTCAGGTTTTACTAGTTTTAACACAAGTTTAGCATTTCTTTGGTGATATAGTCACGCAGTTTCTGCTTTGGCTGATTTTATTTAAGTGAACTTTACGGTTTTATTTAACTTCTTTAGCCTGTTAATAAAATGAATAGTAAGAACACACAATGAAGTAAAATTTATAAAAATGTAAGATGACGATAAATACAATTACTTTGCAAATTAGGTAGAAATGCTTCTGCAGCTATATGAATACGTCCCATCTCTTTGTGTTACAGGTACTTCCTGCTCTCTGTGATCTTTGTGGTGTTCTCTTTCCCTGTTGCTGATAAATCCTGGATCCCCTGCTCAGAGTTGGCTGCTGTCGCTCTCTTCTTCACCGTCACCGCCTTCCTCAGCCTTCATGCCTCTGCTCAGCTCTTCGCTCGTAGGGCCCTCGTTACAGAGGTCCTCTCCGGAGTGTGCTCCCTCACCCACCTCCTGCCAGACTCCCTCCCCTGGTTCCTCAGGGTCTTTGGGATGACGTTTATCACTGTGCCTCTAGGGGACAACGTGGTGTTGAACCTGGGGGTGCCATGTCTGCTATCTGGACACCTTTTCTATCTGCTCTTCCGTATGGCCCAGCTGAGAGGCTTCAAGGGCACCTACCTGTGCCTGGTGCCCTACCTGGTGTGCTTCACCTGGTGTGAGCTCAGCTTGGTGTTCCTTAATAACGCCTCTGTAATAGGACTCATCCGCACCTGTATTGGCTACTTCCTCTTTATGTTCGCCCTTCCTGTACTCTCACTAGGCATGGCAGCAATGCTCATCATCCAGTTACTGCAGTGGTTCCTCGCTCTGGAGGTGACCAAGATGGTGGTCACCTTGATCATTTGCTTCGTGCCAGTAGTGCTGAGGCTTTGGACTCGCTTCAGCCTCAACCCCATCGTGGTTTTTCGGTCTTTGTCGCGGAGCAGCGTTGTGAAGCTCATCCTGGTGTGGCTCAGTGCGGTGGTGCTCTTCTGCTGGATGTACGTCTACAGGTCTGAAGGCATGAAGGTGTATAACTCCACCCTGACGTGGCCCGAGTACAGCAGCCTCTGCGGCCCTCTAGCCTGGAAAGAGACCAACATGGCCCAGACACAGATTCTCTGCTCTCATCTAGAAGGACATCGCGTCACGTGGACCGGACGCTTCCGATATGCCCGTGTGACCGACATCGAGAACGGGCCACACTCGGTTATCAACCTGCTGCCTGTATTTGTGGGGAACTGGATGCGCTGCCTGTATGGTGAGCCGTATCCTTTGTGTGAGGAGTTGAAAAACGTCACAGCTGAGCCCCAGCCTCAGCCTGCCCCGGCTCCTCCTGCAGAAGATCGCCTCTGTAAACTTAAGAAGCTGGCCAAGCACGAATGTCACATCAAGCGCTTTGATCAATACAAATTTGAAGTCACAATGGGCATGCCGCTGGAGAGGAAGACCAAGAACGGGACGGTCGTAGAGGACGAAGATGCGACTAAGGACATAGTACTGCGGGCGAGTAATGAGTTCAAGTCTATGCTTTTATACTTAAACACAGGAAGCCTGGTGGAGTTCAGCACCATACTGGAGGGTCATTTAGGCTCCAAATGGCCCGTGTTTGAGCTGAAAGCAATTCACTGCCTGTCGTGCGGTGATGCCCGCTTGCCCAGCCGCCGGCAGTACAAGATTGAACACGACTGGAGGCACACGGCTCAGAGTGCCCTGCAGTTTGGTTTTGACTTCTTCTTTAACCCCTTCCTGACCGCTAAGATGAAGCAACACTCAGAGACTGAAATCGAGACTGTGACACAGGAGGAGGGGTAGAGATCTGGCAAACACACCCCTGGGGGAAATAAGATGTATGATTATGATAACACTAGTGAAAGAACATTAATGATTGTAATTCACTCTTCTTAATACTGTAAGAGGGTGAACACGTACTTCAGAATTTGTGGCATCAGTCCGGTTGTAGATCTGGTCATGAGAGTGTGTGAGTTTGCATTCTAATAGCTTTTGAGCCAAAATATGTCACAACTCTAACTATAAGCACACAAGCACACCACAAACAAACTGCACCAGAGTCCGCTTGGAAGTGGACCGAGACCCACCTTTTCAAGCAGTCTCGGTTTGGTTGTATGCTCTGCACCAGGGTTTGATTGACAGTTTTCACACCAGTTCAAATGAACCGAGCAAAGAGACCTGAGTTTGTTTTAACCAAACGGGTTACGTGTGAAAGCCCCCTGACAAAGGGGAGAAACGCATTCTAGAATAAGTAATTTACTGCCTAACACTAACAATATACACAGTCTATTAATCAAGTCTTTTTAAATTTGTTTGTTCATTGTACAAACACTGGGTGTGCTGAACCACTTATGTACAGATCAAATAGTTGTACCCAAAATCATCAGTATTTTACAGTATCCTTGTTGAACTGTCATTGCTTTGTCTGTGGGAGACGAGTTGTAGAGGAATAGCTTTCCTTTTTACAACCGGTTGTAATTCTGACGATAACTTGTAACGGTTTCCTTTGCTGCCAAGCTTTAATAATTTACTATTAGACAGTATGCTGTATGTGCAGTGTGTAATTGTAGTGGAGATTATTTTTAAGTGCCTTTTATAAAACAGTCTCAATTCAAAAATAATTTCGAGGGAAAAGACACTAAATCCTGTCTTCATTCCTTAATCTTTAAAAAGCTTAGAAGTTTATCTCTGCTTTTGTTTGCCCATCTTTTTCTCCTCTTGCTGTTTCTCTTTCCTTGTTCTCTGCTGTGCAGAGATTAAAAATATTGAACATTTGAAGTCCCTGAGTGATGATGTGTTTTAAGTTAAGATGTCACTCCTGTTTTCTTTACTGTTGACCCATAAACATAATGAAAACACGTGCTTGTTGCTGTTTTTCTTCAACAGTGACTGTATTATATTCTTTTACATGACAAGATGAAATGTCTGCTGGGGAAAAGTTATGTCAATGGGATTCAATATTAAGATTAGATTAATGAATACAAATGTATTCTGAAAGCATTATGGCATGTAAAGTGCAAGACAGACTGACTTTAACATGGAAAAAGAACAAGAAAAAATGATGCTCAAACACATCTGAAATATTAACGTCTATCTAGTTTACTATCAGTATAGCAGGAGAGAAATATCTTGGGTGTAGAAACTCGAATCTACAATATGTGCAATAGTATGTGATGGCACTAGGTGGTGCCTCAGACCACATAGGTGGTGCCGTGCCTCAGACCATATGCATGCATTTAAGACCTTAACAGGCCCATTTAAATTGAAGCCTGCACATTTCCATAATGACACTGGCAATTACTATCAGTCTTGTATAATTAAATTGCAATAAAAATCACAGATGTACGCTCATTGGATGCAATTTCTTTGAAATCTTTATTCAGAAAAAAAAACATATTAACATTATTTATAACTGTCCGTTTGACAATTTTGTCAACAACATACATTAACACAAAAATGTGTGAATCAACATTAGTTTGGTCGGGACGTGGTGGAGTAAAATGGACGAAATAAATAAATAAAAGAAGAATAAAGAACAAACTGCTTCTGCACATCAGCAAAGTAATCATTGAGGAAGGCTGAGGAGATTGAAGTACCATCTCTGCTGTGTATTTGGAGGCAATCATTGATACAGATGATCAAAAGCGGATCTGTTTAAGGATGGTAAAAACAAATTTGAAAAAAACATACATGTCAAAAACAGAGTTACAGAGTTGATATATACAGACACCATTTAGGCCCTTTGTTTTTTTTCTTTTTTCTTTTAGAGAACAACATTAATGGAAACATTCCCCATTATTCTTGATTCTGAGTTTCAGTTGAGTAGAAACTGATTCTTGGATGGCTTCATTCAAAATGTACATGTAAGTGTATGAACCGAACACTGGTAAACATGCTTCAATGCCCGAAGACACAAATAAAGGTAGGAGAGCTTTCATCTATGGTTACTCGTCCTGCATGGGGACCCGGGGCCCCTGAAGCCTTTGTACAGCTTGGTCTAAGTGGTTAAGAAGGCAGCCAAGTCAGTCAGTCAATTTAAAAACACCTAGGCTAAATCGGTTTTACATGCAGCATCTTTTTGCTTGATTGTTAAAATTATTTAGTTCATTTTGAATAGCTTTTTTTTTTTTTTTTTTTTTGCGAGTTGTATTTTAACGGCAAAGTAGCACACAACGTAGCCCCAGGCCAGAAGCAGAATCCACAATCAGAGAAGTTGAAAGGCCAGAGACAACATTAATGACTGAAACGTACTGTGTGGAAGGGATATGAGTGTGTGTCCTCATATTAGGCCATGGTGTGACTTTTGCTTCAATCTGCAGCACTGCAAATATTCCACCTCGCTGAACGAGGTCCAGTTGAGCTCACAGGCGTCTGGGTGCACTTGGGTTAAGTAGAGGGTCCTGAATTCATCCTTGCACATTACATGTATCAGTTTAAATCGTCATTGTCATCAGAATTACCATCGTAAACATAATTTGAGAAGAAGTTACAAAAACAGCAGAGGGGTGGCTGATTTGGATCAAACAAACAGCCAGTTACATAAATGCCCCAATTTTCATCAGTGCCACTGGTTGACAACCACAAACAGTGGGCATGGGATAAGAATAGGCTTCGCTCGAGCACACAAATACAGGAGGGAGAGGAGGAGGAGGTGGAGAAAGCAAAAGAGCCACAGAGAACAAAACAAAAAATAAACGACACATATGTAAACGTCTCTCCAATCTGAGGGGGTTTATCAATTGTAGCAATCAAGCACAATCCAGAGGTTAACAATCAAGAAATCCACAGTTCGGACAATTTTGCAAATCCATAATCCATCATCCGTAATCCAGAATGTTCCCTTTCTAGCCCTTTCTAGGTCCTTTCAGTTCTGGGAGGCTGGGGAGGAGGTGAGGGAGTGTGGTGAAAAGTAGACCTAGATGTGTCTGTGTGTGTGTGTGTTTTCTGATTGTGTGTGTGTTAGGCATATTTCTGCGTGCGTATGTCCGTAAATGTGTACATTCTGGCATAGCTATGTGTTCAGGTGTAAACTTGTTTGTGTCCACCACTGTGATCCCTTCATTAATGCAGCTCAGAGTTGAGTTTGTCCTGGAAGATGTACAGGTTGTTGGTGGCGGCGATGGCGATGATGTTCTCAGTCGGGTGCCAGGCCGTGTGGAGGATCTTCTTGGTGAAGTCCAGGCTGTCCACGCTGATGTCGTCCTTCCGGCGCTTTCCCCCAGCGGCACACACCCTCCGTGGCTTCAGGACAGCTCGGGGTTTGCTGCTCTCCCGCGACGCCTCCAGGGTCACGTCCCGTTTGGTGTTGCGGTCGAACATGCGGAAGAAGTTGTTGTAGGCTCCAGTCATGATCACACTGAGAAGAAGAGGAGGAGGAGAGATGATCAGCTGCTACGGTCTGGACATGAACTTCCTAAAGTTAAACCTAAACTAACCCTATCCCCTTCGCGACATGCCTAAAAGTAAAGGGTCACTTCCTCCTCATTACATAGAGACCACTTAGCCATTGTGGTATCAGGAAAAGGAGATGATAACAGTTTTATTTTGATATCTTTTAAGATACTTAAGATTCATTTGAGGTCATCAGATCAATGGTGGAGGAAGTATTCAGATATATTACTTGATTCAAAGTGTCAATACTAGACTATAACAATACCCAGTTCTGTATTCATCATTTAAAGTAAAAGTACAAAAGTATTATCTAAAACTAAACTAAAAGCATATAAAGTAAAAGTACTACTTCTGCAGAATGTACCCCAACTACAGTGAAGTAACTGAATCTAGAATAATGCATCTTGTATAAGGTAAAGATACAATAACAAGTATGGCTATTAAATAAATGTACTGTGTTAAAACTGGTGAATTGTGATAGAGTATAACTATAAAGTAGCATCAAAGTAAAGTACCTCAAAATTAATTAAAAATAATATTTGAGTACATGTACTTATTTACATTTACACTGACTCACAGTATTAGCAAAGCAATTTTAAAAACTCAAAAGTAAGTATTTTAAAAAACAATATCCTGGTTACACTGGATAACCCAGATAGAAATTGCTATCAACACTTACTAGAAATACTTTTTAGAATAAATCCTATGAGAACGGTTCCCAGTAAAGAATGTGTATTATCCAAAGCAACCTGGTATTTCATATTGCTGCTGCATTTTCAAATGTAATATTATTAACAGAGGGATATTTCAACACAGCGGATTAAACGAACAAAAAGCCTTTTTTTATCATTTGAATCTACTGAAACCATTCAAAAAATATATACGAGTACTAGTTATCATCTTGGTAGATTAAGACACCATAAGTATAAAAACACAAAGACACATCCAGACACTTCAGGTACCTGTCCGAGCCGTTCCAGGCGCACTCAAACTTGTCAAAGATGCAGTCGTTTTCATAAAGGGAACACAACTTGCTGCGGAGGTAATCGTGAACCTGGAGGAAAACACACACATAGAAACCGGTCAAATGAGTCCGGTTCACAGCTGCTTCACTACCTGGTATTGATTCTCTATGTCGACTATAAACCGAGTGAGCAGAAGATGCAGACACACACACATACACACACACACAAGGCTCAGCACAAACAAAACACATTAAATCTGGGCAAGTTGTAACACAAACCTCCCTAAAGGGAACTCTAATGAGACACAACACCAGCCCTGAGCAATATGAGGGCCAGGACTACATTTTAATCTAAACTTCTTTTCCATATCAGTAAACCCATTAACATCCAAACCCACCAAGGGCATGATCATAGAGACACACATGTGAAAACACACACACACACTGACTAATAACGCTTTTCCCTTCTGCTTTCATTGCACCCGCCTGTGTCAGCACTATGATGCAAGGGGTGGAAATCTTCCTCCCCGTGCTCTGCATTAAGCCCTTTATGTTCACATTCTGCAAAAAGTTCGCAGTCACTAGTAGCCTCGAGATCAATAAATAGTCAAACTGAGGTCAGCTCATGGTTGTACATCAAACCAGGTGACATTTTTGTTTTCTCCTGTGGGTCTTTCTGCTCACGGTGAAATGATACAGTGTCAGAAGTTATGGATTTGTTCCAAGTTCCAGGAGGAATACGACTGTAAATTGAACAAAATAAGATATCAATCATCTCCCACCAGTTTACTCCACTCAACCTCTGCCATCCCTCTTTCTCATCCTCTCATTTACACTCTACCCTCTTTCTTCTCTCCTCCTCTCAT
This sequence comes from Cyclopterus lumpus, assembly GCF_009769545.1. Classification (NCBI taxonomy): domain Eukaryota; kingdom Metazoa; phylum Chordata; class Actinopteri; order Perciformes; family Cyclopteridae; genus Cyclopterus; species Cyclopterus lumpus. The sequence goes on from NC_046975.1 coordinate 13,488,489, forward strand.
CACCCTCCCTCCCAAACCCCTAGCCCTCTTCTCCCTCCCTGCTCTCCCTCCCTCTCCGTGCTGCATTGCAGATCTAGGTGTCGGGCACTGTGCAAGGTATCCCTTCTTCCCGTTTCACTTTATAAGTGGAGGCTCAAACTATAAATAGCTCCAGTGCGTCTTGGCCTCCCACTCCTGCTGCCTCATAGGCCCTCACACGTCAGGCAGACACACACAAACAAACACACACACACACACATGTTCACCCACACATCAGCGGCAGGAATACTAAACACACACGGAAAGAGGAGTTGTACTTGTGCGGCCCATTGTAACAACTTTACACAAGTGACATGTAAGATAAAGGAGTGCGGATATAAGAAGGATAGCATGCAAACAAAAGCTCCTTTTATCAGCTTAGTACTTTAATGTTGTCTGTGGACTATTCAACAGCGTGTCAAGCCCACTTCATCTCTATCCCACATACACGGCATAATGACAATTTACTGTTCTCACGCATGTGTTGATCTGCCAAACAAAAGTTAGAAACTTTTAAAGGTTTCTGGTGATTCTGTACTGATGAAGAGGCACATTCTCTAGTGGTCAATCAATCCAATTATCCTTAAAAGGCTTTGGAAAAATCTAATAATCAGGAAGCACTGTGATTCTGTGAGACAACCTTCTTCCTATGATTCATTTTTTCATTCATATATTTCCAGGATGACAAAGCCCTCTTTAGTAGCGGGGATTTCACAAACACGACACAGAAGTGAACATTTAATACACAACTCAACATGCAGTTGGGTAGAAGAGCTCTGCTGAAAGAACCTGAGCACCAACACTGGACGAGACTGTGCTAGAAGAAGAAATCCCCACACAACAACAGCTGAACTCAGTCGTTTGAGATTCAGAGACACATTAAGGATAAATAATAAAGCATTGTGTTTTTGTTTTATTTGTGTTGGCCTTTGGATTAAGTAAATAACACAACAGATGTGGACAAATACATTGTAATCCAGGTATAATATATACATATTGTTAAATACAATTTTTCAAGAGAGAACAAAGATAGATGTGTGTATTTGTATAAGTGATTTGTTTGTTTTGTACTTGGGTTGTCATTTTATTTTATAGGGATTTAGAATGTTGGTTTATTTATTCAAATAAAATTATGTAAAAAAGAAAATGCACATAAGCAGGCCTTTATGGCAGCATGTGGTGTGTTGGAATGAATAATGATATCAGGTAACAAAGGCTGTTGGCGGCTATGACTGAGGGTTAGCAACTAAGAAAGCAAGAATAACAGATGAGACTACTGATCAGTCAGTTTATCCTTTGCCAGAAGGAATCTTATCATTAGCAGCTCAGCCTGAGAGAAAATATCCATTCTCATGTTTTTGTATTTTCACACGGGGCCCTGAGTCACACACCTGGTACGTCTCCAGGGGCTTGCTCTCCATATTGAGGTCCCAGACTTTGGCAGTCAGGTAGTCTCTGGTGAGCAGGTAGCGACCGCTGTGGCTGAACTTAACGTCCGACACGGAGGAGATGATCTCAGAGAAGAAGGAGCGGGCGCTCGGGTCCTCGGGCTCCTCGAACACTGGAGAGGGCAGGAGAGAATGAGTGGGACAGAGAGGAAGAGGAGGGGGAGCGCTGTCAAGCCAGGCCTAAACACAGTGTGTCACATGATGATTGTATGTGTGTCTTCATCTCACGTACACAGAGACATAAATCTACCAGATGAGTCTACGAGGCAAATAGACCATCTAGGTGACGACTGTATGTTTGTGGTGCTTTTGTCTGAATGCTTCTGTGTTTAAACATCAGCACATATCACAAGATAAGTCTTCTTCAAAGAAAAAAAACGGATACATGTATTCTATAAATATATTTATAAATATAATTTACAAGTTGATATATAACTAACAAAAAGGATATCCCTTGACACTTGTTTTGGTGTTCCCCTAAGGAACACCAAAACAATAATTTATAAATAATAATAAACAAGTAATGGTCAGAACTGTAAAACACAAGGAAAAATAATACACAACAAGTTTAGAAAGTGGGGAGACCATAAATCTAAAAAATCTACACTAGCAGTAACACTAACCTTGTTCTATATAAATGGTACTGCCTTGGAAATAAATGTTATTAAATGGCGAAATAACATTTGATATAAGATCATTTACTTTCCAATAACCTCGGGTTTCAGTTGATTAACAATCCAAATTGAATACACTGTGTTTAGTGTTAAATCACTGCCACAGAAGTCCCCGCTCTTAACTACATAGCCATACACTAAATAAAGCAAACTAATAATGATAATCCACTATGATGGATTAAGGGTCTTAAGTGAGTCTCTGCCAGTTGATTTTCATTAGCTAAATAAAAAGGGGAATCCAATTACAATTCATCCTGCAGCGGCCATGAATGCGCGCAGCAAATGTCATTTCTATACATCAAATATTTGTGAGAAATTTCCCCAGGAAAAAAAAATTTGAACCTCATGTTGACACTGGAGAAAAGAATAAGGGATGATTAAAGTAATTAGGATTCATCATCTGGAAACCACGAATGTCTGTACCAAACGTCATGGACATCCTTTCAATAATTGGTCAATTATTTCAATTTTTTCAAAAGTGGTGGGCAGCCAAACCACTAACATATCTAAAACCATAGACTGTATATTTTGAAATGTATGGCTGCCTAAAAGGCATTTACAAACCTGTTCACAGGCTAACACATGCAAAACAGACCTTTGCAAAGCAGACATGTGTGCCTCGTAAGGATGCTTCAGGAGAAAACAACAACATAATGTGTGTGACTCCGTCTCTCAGCAGCTTAGCTCACGTTTGGAGTGTTTGTCGCACAGCGCTGCTTCCCTCATGTCACAGAGGCGCAGCGTGCCTTTGCTGCTGCTGTAGACAAACAGGTTACAGTGGTGAGGGTGAAACTCAGCCGCTGTGATCACCTCTGTCAGATCCTCCATGTTGGTTGGTTTGATGTCCACGATGTCTGAGAGAAAATGTCGCTCAGGGAAACAACAAAGACAGTTTACTTCCCGAGGCGGTGCGGTTTGTTTTAGCCTGAACTCAACCATGCTGCCTGTACATATTCATTCATTTATCAATTCAATGAATTCATGTGGAAACCCACACATGTGCAAAATCTACACACAAAGTAAAAACACCAGTGTATGTAAATGTATACATAACCATCACAATCTAAATAATTTACAGAGGAAATAAAGCAAACCAATTTATATATATCTTGGGGGGGATTGTTGGGAGAAAAGTAATTCCATATTAAGATAAATTGTAATATCATAAATCCTGTCTGGGTCATCATGGCTGTGACTGTACTGTTTCCTATTGAGCTGGATTAGAACTCAAAAGGGGCTGAAATATTTATGCACCCTTTGAATTATTCATAAAGCTACATTTTCACTCCTCAAGAATAATATTCCCCTCCCCCAACACTGTGTGTCTTTGTGCATTTCTTTATACAACAAAGTGGGATTTGCGATGTGGGAGTTTGTTGTGTGAGCGTGTAAATGTGTGTGTGTGTGTGTGTGTGTGTGTGTGTGTGTGGGCAGGGATTGATTGTTGTGTAAGCATCGATGTGTTAATGTATGCATTCATTATCCGTGCCCTTGTGCTTTAATAAATCTATTCCTGATCTACACGAGTTTGTGCACGTGTGAGGATGTATGTTGGTCCTTCTCCTCGCGATGAATGCACTCGACAACCTACAAAGGATACTGAAGCTGCGGTCGGTGATGTCCAGATGCCAGAGATTGATCCTCAGGTCATCAGCTGACATGTAGGTCTCATAGTCGGAGTTGACGGAGATGGAGTTGACGTGGTAGGTGTGGGCGTTGGCAAACACTCGGCGCGGGCTCACCTCCACCATCAGGTCCATTGGCATCAGCACCGGCACCTTAAAAGACAGGAAGAGAGAGAGCAGTTTAGCCACCCATGTCACTGGTTAGGAGAAGACAGATGGTGAAGATACAGACACATTAGATTACATTTAAATAATTCCATTCTATCGTGAATTCATATTTAATGAGTTATTTCTTTTGACAGCAATAATACATATTATTATTGGAACCCTAACTTGCTCGCTTGATAGCAATATCAAGAGCCAGTTTAGTGCATGAGGTCATTTGGCTGCATTTTCATATGTTTGCATTTGCATTAAAACACCATTTTTTTGTCAAAACATGATTTACATTTTTATACACAGCTTAAATGTGTGTCCTTATTTGCATACAGCACCATGGGAGCACCACCATCATACAAATATACAGTATGTACTTGTACTATACATGCGTACCCACACACGGTCACACTCTGCGTATATATTACCAGAAATCCACAACAATATCACAGACTTGTTGTTTCTGTCCTGTACAGCTGGAAAACGAGTGCTTTTCCGCCCTCACGACCGCATTCACACACGCACCACTGTGCCACTGACCCAGTTTTGCACATGCAAACACATCTGTACCCACTGACCCAGTTCTGTTTCACAGCTAATCAGCATTTATGAATGTTTTAGTGTCTAAGAGAGAGAGAGAGAGAGAGAGAGAGAGAGAGATAGATAGATAGATAGATAGATAGATGTTACCTGTAGGGAGGTGACGGTGGACATGTCCTTGATGTGACCCTCCTCATCCTTCAGGTTGTACCCCTCGGGCCGTTTGTCTCTTTCACTCACCTTCCACAACTTAATGGTCTTATCTGGGAATCAAAAAGTGCTGTTAAGCAATCATATAAGAACAGATTCAATCTAAAGGAGTAACAAATAAATACAAGGTGATCGTTGAGAGGCGTTAAGGTTAGGAAGCTATCTAGAGATTTTAGATTAGATGTGATCAAACAAATCAGAGCAGGCTGAATATGGAATATTCAACTCAAATTGATAAATTCTCAAAAAAGAGTTGTTTTAAGATTTTAGCAAAAAGACCCCATTTCAGGCAATTGTACCCAAAGTAAATGGCTGAATAGACCAGATAACCTAGCGCACTTTAAACTGTCAGCTTGTTTTATCAACACTGTTTTATACTGAAAAAATTAGCTTTCCAGCAGCATTACCTAACTACTGAGGCAGGTCTTACATTTGTCATACCCTCAATCATAAATAATATAGTACTTAAATAAATCAATACAGAAATATGACACAACACAAGCAGCAACTATTCTCCCTTTACGTGAAGGAAACTCTGCTTTCTGACCAAAGCAACTCAAATCCTAATCTTAGTCTTCATTTCAGATGCTTCCCCACACCCTTCACTCTGTCGAAGTTGTTAAGGGAGAAACTGTTGTGACTCAGACCGGACATAATCATTCAAAGTGTTTTCCCCGCAAAACATCAAACCTTCCTGGTTCCTATAAGATGCCTACGCGTGCGAGGTCTCTCACCATTGGTGGAGAGGAGGAAGTGTGCAGCGTTCTGCTGAGGCAGCCATCGGATCTTATTGATCTTCTCCTCGATCTCCAGACTCTTAAGGTAGTCGAACTCGGGCTCATGGCTCTGGAAGGTGCTGTAGACATTGTACTCTCCCTGGGAGAAGGGCTCAGACTTGCTCTGTGGAAAGAAAAGGTACATGGAAATAGTGCAGTTTAACACCTCGGGCCAAAGCCAGCTAGCGGGCACCTTGATCACATGAACAGAAATAGCATGGCACGAACCCTGCTCAGCTATAATGACACACATCAGGACTATCAACTATTTATCATTCAATCTAGACTGTAGCTGGAGGGGAACAGTATGCGTTCATCACCGCAGGAATGAAAAATAGTATATTTGTGTGTGTGTGTGTGTGTTTGTGTGTGTACCTCCGGTTCCCTCTGAAAGATGACCACTCGGCCCCCTTTGTCCCCTGTGGCCAGGAGCTCTCCAGTGTGGTTGAACTCAACAGTGGAGATGATATCAGCTGGGGAGTATCGAGGAAAAGATGGAGGAAGAGAAAGAGAGATGTAGCGTGAGAGGACAGAAGGGTAGGGAAAGAGGGAGGAGTAGCCATAAGCTAATTGATCACACATCATCATTCATCTATATAATCTGTTTATCTGGCAACAATCAATGCATTAACATGTAAGTGGATTGAAATATGCAAATCAATGTTTAGAATAAAACAATGTGGTCACTAATAACACAAATATTCTGCAATTGTGTGTAAACCTTCAGATAATTCAGATTATTATACAGTACATATTTGCCAGTCAAAAAATACAGAAAACCAAAGACACACACGCACACACACACAGCTGTTTCACATTAGGCACATGTGTTCAAAGTGACACGCACTACGACACTTCCAGTACACAACATTGCAGTGTCATTTGAGTTCGTCCTGTTGTGTCTATACAAATAATAATGTACTCTATTGTCTCTGCAGTGTCTTAACGTGCAAACTCAACTCATAGTGCATTTGCATTAGTAACTAAATATGATTCAAAGATCTTTGTTCCGGCCATTCATTTGCATCTTTGCAACACTGTCCCCCTCACACCAACAC